>NC_091127.1:153612442-153912442 GCF_040183065.1 Periplaneta americana | reverse complement strand
AACAGTAATCTTTCAGTTGTTACCCTTAACAACACGCTAATCCCTTATTCATCTGTCGTAAAAAATCTTGGCTTCTTTTTTGATAATAATCTAAGTTGCAATTTTCAAGTTAAAGAAACGATAAAAAAAATCTGTTCCTCCTTTCACTCTTTGAGTCGCTTGAGAAACTTCTTGCCCCAGCAACTAAAACTTACCCTAGTACAAACCCTAGTAATGCCGCACTTCGATTATTGTGACGTTTTGTTAAGTGATCTAAGTTCCGAACTGTCAGTCAAGTTACAGCGAGCTCAGAATATGTGCATCAGATACGTGTGCAACATCCGACGATATGATCACATATCACCGTCCTTCGCAAGTCTCTCGTGGCTCCGACTTAAAGAACGCAGAACTTTACACTCTTTGTCTTTACTCTTTCGAATTCTGCACACCTCAACACCAAATTACCTTTCGTCTCGTTTCTCTTATCTATACTCTAACCACGACGTAAATACCAGATCACTTATCTGTGGCACGCTAAATATACCTCTTCATAGAACATCTTGTTATTCCTCATCTTTTACAATATCCACCTCGCGTCAATGGAATTCCTTGTCACAAAGTATTAGGGGCTGCAAGACAACAAACACCTTTAAGAACAGCTTAAAAGATAACCTTATTAGCATTTCACTCTAATCATACTGATTTAAAATATTACGGACTATACTGTTGCTTTTTTTCTTTAGACATCATCCTGATTGTGCTGTATTTTCAAAATTGTCTCATAATAATCTCTTTCTATTATCTAATATCATTTGAAATATATTAACATTCTATGTATTTTAGTTTAATTCTGCTACACAGTTTATTTCAGTGTTTAATTAATAGTTCATAGTATTTTGTTGTTTAATTCGTAAATAACTCTTGTATACATGTAACTCTCATCTAAATCAAATTGTTGAATTCTTTGTAAGTTCATGCATATGTATATACACTTTTTGCTGGTTGTGTGGAAGAGAAGGCCTTACGGCCTTAACTCTGCCAGCTAAAATAAATCAATATTATTATTATTATTATTATTATTATTATTATTATTATTATTATATTAAAAGAATTTACAGTAACACCAATAACACAATCATGTGACTTTTTTCAACATTTATTAAACGCATTTCCGTACTTCAATATTTTTATTTACAAATTAAGTTAAGATACCTTACTTTATGACAATAAAATCAAATATTTTCTTACATGTGTCCGTAATAAGTGATTTGAATTACGTTTTCCTATTACTGTTGAGGAATAATACCGTATATAACAACCGTTGCGAAACGCAAAAGTACGTGTCATATTGAAGACCGGGGATGCAAAACTGTGCAACAATTGGACGGAGTTACGTAATAAGAGACCAAGCGCCAAAAATCTATTTCGAGATATTGGCCACTGAAATACATTTGTTTTTCATAAAACATATTATGTAAGAAGTATATATAACATTCATACTATTACAAGAAAAAATAGCACAAATAATACCAAAAAAAGGCTAATCGATTTTTAATAAGAAACCAGCAATTGAATTAATATTTCAAAGCAAAATAAAGAAATAAATTTTATGTAGTAAACGAATTTTTGCTTATAAATAGCAGCAAAATTCAGATATCGCATTCTTGTTTTTTTTTTCAGAGTTAAATTAGCCTACCATCAACAGATTTGTGCAAATGTTTCATATTTTTCAAATTGTCGGTTGGTCTATTATTGCGTAACTCCGTCCAGTTATTGCAAACGTCACAAGCCGGAACAAGTAACTCATCCCTTCCCTTCAACCCTCGCCTCATTGTATGGTAGGGGGAGAAGAGATATGTATTCGGTGTGCTTGCCAAACGTCACAGATACGTTACTGAAGACTCCGGCATTCTGGACGGAGAAAGAGACTCTTTCCCCATGCTTCCACACCTCTCTTCCCCAGTTTTGCAACCCTGTGCAAGACATTGATTTGTTTACTGACTTTTAATCCACATATAAAATAAATACACATCTTCGAACATACTAAATTTTTTATTTTGACAAAATAATAAAAGGCCAGAGTCTTCCTTTTCTTTTCCTTCCATGGACAACATAATCATAATTTTGTCCCTTCCTCGTCAAGTCAATTTATAATCTTACATGCTGAATGTAAATTGCTCAAACTAGAGGTCAAAGTTATGCTTATCTCCACTTCGATTAAAAAGGCAACACTGACACATATGCATACGATTTGAAATAAGTCCAAAAAAAACTACTGTAGCCTTCATGAAATGTCATAGCTGAGATTTATACCTTTTTTACTCCATAAATGATCCGAAAATTAATATTAAGCCATCGCTTATTTCTATTTGAATATATTGAATAAGTAATATAAAATAAAAGTTTTCATCTTACTCTGGACTATGTTGTGATCAGATATATTTATTATTATTTTTTTTATTTTTAAAACATTCTGTGTCGTGGTGTTAGCACGACGCTGGGGCTTCGTCTGGCAATTACCAAAGCCCCAATCGGGATCTGAACTGATGGTCATGGTTCCACGCAACGTTAATATTGCACACTTTTTGTAATTACTTTAACAGTCAATTAAGAACTGCATACTGTAGCACTGCACATAACCTACTAACAAAGATTCTAAAAGAATTTATTAAACTAAAAGAAGTTTGTGGGTAGCTGCTTCTTCACGCGAACAGAAAGCGTCGAAAAGAACGATAAAAACCTTTAAGGCACATAAGCTTACTTTCCGAAATTCGAAAGTTTCTACTCCAGCACCCGCGAGAGATTCAAGTATTTCCTATCGACCACCACTCTTTTATCCTCTCCATACAGTTCTCTCTCCAACAAACTCAAACCTATCACTCAGTCTATCTCTATAGTCTATAATATTGTGTCTTAACAAACGCCTCTTCTTCGAAGCAATTAATACTTGACGGACAGTCACGTGACTAGCATCCACATCGAGCTAGTTGGCTATCCTTCGACTGAAAGCGTCGAAGTAAGCAGTGAAAAAGTACAAATTTCTTATCAATATTTCAGTTTATACTTATCATATTAGGTGAATGCATTACTTTTACATTATACTACACATTTCTATAATTGCTAACATTACGTTTGCTACGAATGGTACAACAACGGCACCAAACCAACATCGTTGCCATATCAATCAAGGATACCATAAAAGAACAGCAACACAATTCAAGCAACAGAGTCATCCTTATATAAGTAAACCAGATTATACAACTTGAAAAAGAATTTGAGAACACGTAGGCTACTGTATATGTATTTAAAAAAAAGCCAATTTTAACAAAATATTATTTTAATACAGAATGGCTGCATGTACTGCACATCATATAATTAGTTAAATGAAAACAACTACGTATTAAATTTATTACCAAACTACTGATGTCTATAAGGTTCACAATTTACATAATTTGAATCCGTACAATTTTAACTTAATGGGTGCTATGCATAGACATTTCGCTAGCCCGCGCAACGAGCGTGCTAAACTAGCCCCGGCTATCGACTGGTTACTTGTACAGAATTCATATCATATCATATCGCTAACACTGGTTTATGAATACGAAAAACGTTAGTTAGCTGCTCATCCACCGGAAGCCCGCGCTAAGAATGTCTATGAATATGGCTCAATATGTTTTAAATAATTGACATAATTTAATAATAATATAATATAATATATCTTTTAACCTAATACCACAACGTCTGTAACCAGATTAAATATCTAAACCTCTTACAGAGGTCAATATAAATAACAATAATAGAGCCTGAAGATGATTTACGTAAAACCGAAATGTTCGTCCAAAGATATGTATAGTACGGTGTATGACAAGTACAGACTCAAATATTGTTAAGAAATGTGTAGTACAGAAACTTATCGGAATAGAAAAATGACATTGAAAATTTGTGAAAAAGTAGGCAACCATCTGTATCATATCAAAGAGAAATTTATTTGAAATAAAGCTGAAAAGGTATCATAGATGGATTGTAGGCTATTCCAAATAAAACAAAAGCATTTGAAGAAGACAGTCACATTTCTCTTAAGGGTGATGTCATCTTCTAATTCAATATATTAGTGCCAAAATTTATTGCTGTTCCTAATGAAAAGGTAGAAAACGATGACTGTATCCATGGTGATAATTCTCCTTTACCAGTTTTGATAGCAAAAACATTACAGTTTTAAAATAATGATATATTCAATTAGATGATGACGTCACCCTTACGAAAATTGTGACTTTCAGCGTATTCCGAATCTCACCGGACCGGTGGACAACAATGACGTCACGCTGCATCGAAATAGGAACAGAACTGCTGGAAGGATCGATGGCTGTCATGGCGACTGTATAAGTTGTCTGTGCTACGCTAGCAAAATTTTGCGAAATTTCCGTACTGCCATCTCGTTCAAAGAAAAGAGATCATAAACAATTTATTTCTTGAACCGGTAGTAATAACTGGTCTGTTGACATGTTCGCTCATAAGCCATTAACATATTGTTTTTAAGTTGTGCTCATTACAAACAATACAGCAGAACACACCGCCATGACACAATAGTGCACGATATCATTCGTCTGCTAATTCTCGCCCTATACAAGAACCAATAAGATTCACTGATGGCGGCTGATGGAGACTGCCACCACCTCTGCAAGCTGATGGCACCGGTGCGACACCGGTGGAGCATCAGTGACTCCATCGGTGAAATTCGGAACACCGTGATGCCATCAGATTGCTCAGCGCTGAGATTCGGAATACGCTCTATGCGCTTCTCATTCAAGCGGTTCGTGGTGCGATTCCCGGTGTGGAAAAATGGAAGAAATCATAATCCGTTCACGGGGCTAGTGTTTATCCCTTGAGTGCTAGCACTGTGGCCCATGCCGTGCTTGCGTGTTGAAATACGATCAGGTAGGCCCGCAAAGTGTGCGTATGCAATGTGTGGTCTAAGAGAATACACCGAAATGTTAAAAAAGGGAAAAAATTAAGGGGGGGGGGGAAGAAAACAATCTCTTAGTCACCTCTTCACACAGACTACAAGTAAAACCCCTGAATATTTCAGAAATGACTGACTAACCACACTGAAAAACAAGACTATACAATTAATATGAATAACTGTACCACCGCTGCCTTTTTCGTTCTCGCCATTTTACTGAAGATTAAGACGCTTGACATATTTATAAGAACATTTAATGGGCTATATTTCATAGCTTACAGACTGGGTAGTTAAAATGTCATACAAACTATGTTTATAAATATAATATTTTACATACAGAGCCACACCGTTAGTCTCGAGTTCGCTTTGACGTCGGTGGCCCTGGTTTGAATACCGGAGAGACAAGGATTTATGGTGGACAAAGATAGTGTTGGTCTTAACTCTATGGGATGCCCCTGCTGAAATATTGCAGATAGTGCCAACGCCGATACTCAGTAAGTTATCATTATATATGTCTGGGTATGGATTTTATGAGCGTGTTGATGAAAACAAATTTCCAAGTCGTGAGTTGTACTTTCCGAATGGGCTTCAACTTCGTAAATAATTAATATATCTTTATCATTGTCATCATAATCATGCAGTAGGCTTTCACGTCTACTGTTTCCATACCTAACAGATGTGTCCATCTCATGGATTACCCTTTGTTCCTTTATCCACGTTGAATGTAATTAATATGTTGCAGGCCTATTGTCATTCTTTCATTGTACGTGTTAATACTAGTATTCTTTATGATTATTCTGTTTTGTTAACACATATTATTTCTGTGTATGTTTTTATATTTATTTATTCGTTTTGTTTTTAACGGTTGGCAGCTAGGTTCTTACAGCCTCGACTTTTTCTCTCTTTCCCGCTTTATCTTCCGTTAGTGTCCAGCACTCGAAGCCATAAACTAAAGAAAGCACTGCCAACACTTTGGAGAATTTCATTAGAGTTTCAGATCTCACTTCAGTTTTAGTTTTCATTTTATCGTGTCACAAAGACGTTACAATATATTTTGGTTTTGTATTCAGACCTCAATCGCTTCTTCCTTCTATATGAAATCCTAAGGATAAATGTCCTTTGTGTGGACTAGCTGAAGACGCAATGCATATTGCGTTAAAGTGTCAGGCAACGAATGATTTGAGAAACAGTTGGATGGATAAACATTTCTACAAATAAACGCTATAGTAGCTTATAAAAATGAATGGTCCCCTTAACGCCAGCAGTCTGCATAAATTAGAAACATTTCTTTTTAGAGTTAAAATTAGATGGGAAGAGAAAGTCAAAGCTCTAACGGAGATGGAATTATAGATGTAGATAGTCGGACACGATAGGAAACTAAGCAAAGTAGTGAATGAAGTTAACAGAATAATTTTCGAGAGACTGAGTATAGAATTGAAAAAACTAAACTAAGAGTTTTAAATACAAGAGCTATAATAATAATAATAATAATAATAATAATAATAATAATAATAATAATAATAATAATAATAATAATAATAATAATAATAATTATTATTATTATTATTATTATTATATGGAATCCTAAGGACTTCAAATTGTGTTGCCTTTTATATATTTTTATTTTTTTATACCATCCATGAACGATGCAACCACACTACGTATGTTCAGACGAAAGGCATCCAAAATAAAAATAAAAAACATACAGGAAAGTATTTATTATATGCAATTCCTATTTTCGCCATTTCCAAAGCAATCTTGTTGTTTAGTCAACTGTCCAAAGATAGGCCTAAGTATGAAGTGACACCAACAAAGCATCAATGATCAGGCAAATAAGCTAGGAGATAATGGGGTTGGATGGCCAGTTTTTTTCTCCTTAACTAGTAGCATATTAAACTAATCAGACTTTAGAAGTATACAAACAATTGTTTTTCCTCAGACACATATCGTCAAGTGAGATATACTGCCTAATAATATATGTACATATCAAAGGAATCTCTCGTACACCAATGTGGAGTAACAGTTAGCACGTCTGACCGTGAAACGAGCGGGCCCGAGTTCAAATCCTGGTTGGGACAAGTTACCGGGTTGAGGTTTTTCCGACATTTTCCTTCAAATAATCGAAACAGAATTGCTGGGTAACTTTCGGCGTTGAACCTCAGACTCATTTCGCCAACATAATTACACTTCCCTCTTTCATCATCATCATCATCATCATCATCATCATCATCATCATCTCCGTTTCTTTCCTAGGTTTAGGGCATGGTTGTCGCAAGAAAAAATAAAGAAGGTAAACTTGCAAATTCTAAATGAGACAGTAGAGAAAGTGAATAGCTTAAAATACTTGGGATGTACTATAAGCAGTAACATGAGCTGCAGGCAGGAAGTCAAAAGGAGAATAGCGATGGCCAAGGAAGCTTTTAATAGAAAAAGGAGCATCTTCTGCGGACCTCTGGGAAAAGAACTAAGGAAGAGACTAGTGAAAAGCTTTGTGTGGAGTGTGGCATTGTATGGGGCAGAAACATGGACATTGCGACGAAATAAAGAGAAACGAATAGAAGCATTTGAAATGTGGATATGGAGAAGAAAGGAGCGTGTGAAGTGGACAGACAGAATAAGAAATGAAGTTGTGTTGGAGAGAGTGGGTGAAAAAAAAATAATGGTGAAACAGATTAGAAAGAGAAAAAGGAATTAGTTGGGTCTCTGGCTGAAAGGAAACCCCTATTAAAGGATGAACTGGAAGGAATGGTGATCGGGACAAGAGTTCGGGCAGAAGAACATATCAGATGACAGACGACATTAAGATATGTGGATCATATGTAGAGACTAGGACGAAGGCAGAAAATAGGAAATATTGGAGAACGCTGGGTTTGCAGTGAAAGACGTGCCCATGGGCAGAAGACATGTATGTATGAATTTGGGTTCAGGACTAATTATAGCCTAATATTCTGCGCAAGATAAACTTTAAAAATATATTAATTCAATAGCTAAATAATCATTAATAACATTAGCTTCTAGTATTATAGTCCAATAAACAATTCTGAATTATAATAAAATTAAGCAAAAGTGATCGCAACACATTACAGTCTGTTCTAAGGTTATAATTCTGTGGCCAGGAGGAAAAAAGGTTTTAAGTCAATTTTTTGTGAAAATGAGATTTTTATATATTCCGAAAGCGGAAAAAATTCTCTTCAATCTGGTAAAACGGTTAAAGTCAAATAAGACTCCCGACTGGATTTACAGAGCATTACCAAATGTCCCAAGTACTTTTTGAATCGAGCACACACAGAATAAAGGACTTAAGAAATTTAAGTTTATTCCTTACAAACATCACATGTTTACTTTCCATGCTTCCCTATTAAAAAGGTCTAACTTTATTTTAGCCATTTTATCACATACTGATGCCCTTTCCATTTAAAACTTTAAGCGCGATGTAAACAGTCCTACATTGTTTAAGATCTATTTTGCATTCCTAATAATTTACATTTCCCATTTATTTTGACAGGAAAAAGGTCTTATGTTTAATAGTCCCTTCTACTCAGTTTGGGTTCTAGTCTTAAAAGGGCTTAAGTGCGGCTATTTTTGGAAATAATCAAGAAAATTATTAAATGAGCAACATTACCTATTTTGGAAGAAATATAAACAAATAATATCCAGGAAAACCCTCTTAATTAAAAGAACTCTATAATTTACACTAATTTCAATCTTTATACTGCTCTCCTGAAAAGTATAAAATTTTTACTTAAGACCTTTTCCTTCCCGGCCACAGAATTAAAAATACTACCAGATGTCGTTCAATATAATGATAATTAATTCTAAAATTAAAGTATAATTTTATAGAGATTGATTTTTTTTCGTTTAATATGGACTTGCGGTTAGTAAATACTTCGTAAACATATGATTACAGTGTATGTTATGCGGTAGACGTGCCAATGCAATGAGGAATATTTGCGAGCAGCCCAACGTCATCGGCAGCAAATGTTAGTGACGTAAAGCAGAGCAACTGTTACGCGAGTCGTTGCCGGTAATGAGAACGACCAGACCATAGTACTGTGCTAACTGCTATCGGAGGGATCCTGTTGTTATTGCTATCTCTAGTCAGCTCTCTGCTACTGCTCAAATCTAACTTAAACGTAAGGAGGAACAGGCACGCAGTCCACGCATACCAAGGAACAATAAAATCCCAAACCAAGGAAAAATCCCTTGGCAAAATCGGTAATCGAACCAGAAACCGCCTGGTTAGGAGCCAGCGTTGCTATAGCCATTAGTCCTTTACATAAAACTTGTCCGTGAACACACGAAAAAAAAAAAAAAAACATCACAAATCTGATAATATTTAAGGGAAGAGGATGGTATTTTTTGGTGAAAAATGAGTAAATTTTCAAAAAACAATTTTTTTCCTTAAAATACTCTGTGATATGTGTAGAATACATTGTATAATATTTTGTGGGTATTTGTGCCCTTATCGGTTGTTGGGACGCCATTTTTAAACTTCCTGCGCTCTGGATTTTTAAATCACACCGCCCTTTGTTTGCTTTTTCCGGAACTTCATTTTTTTTTCAAAACCAATTGTTTCTTTAAAATACTCTTTGATGTGTGTGGAATACATTGTGTAACATTTTGTGGGTATCTGTGCCCTTATTGGATGTTGAGACGCCATTTTTAAAGTTCATACGCTTTGGATTATTAAATCACACCCCCTTTGATTGCTGTTTCTGGAACTTTATTTTTTTGCTACATTGCCAGACAAAAAACGATATAATTTTTTAACTATTAAAGAGATATGAAAGAAATTTAGAATACACATTCTCTAGACTACTAGGAAACTTTTCTCTTTAACGGAATTTTCCTAATTGATTTCATTTTCAAAATAAGTCTCTCTGTTTGCAAGAAAGAATAAAAAATGTTATTAAATTTTAATTGTTTATTTTACAAATGTAGGGACTAATATCAAAATTCTGTTACAGACAGTTTGAAGAGCGTGCTTTTACAAATAAATTGTAACATAGTGTTTGAATTTATCTTTAAAAATGGCTTAGATATATCGAGTTTAGTAAAATCCTGCATTGGGTACATTTTTTTTTTTCAAATCTGGCTCCCAAATAATTTTTTCAAAATATTTATATTTGGTTGAGTTGCTATAGCCATGAGCTCTCAACATACAAAAAATTAATATTTTACACCAAATAGAAAAAAAGTTTTAAAAATTACCATCCTCTCCCCTTAAAGTGCAGTTACAAGATCTCGTTGCCATAATTTGATGTTACAATTGGATGCAGTTACGGCAATAATAGACCAACCGAAAATTTGAAAAAAAAAATGAGATTTTGTACAAATTTGTTGATGGCAGGCTAATTTAACTCGGAAAAAAAATCGAGAATGTGTTATCTGAATTTTGCTGCTATTTATAAGCAAAAATTCGTTTATTGCATAAAATTCATTTACTTGTTTTGCTTTGAAATATTAATTCAACTGCTGGTTCCTCAATAAATATCGGTTAGCCTTTTTGGTATTATTTGTGCTATTTTTTGTAACAGTATGAAAGTTATCATACTTCATGCATAAAATGTTTAATAAAAAAAACAGATTTATTTCAATGGCCAATATCTCGAAATAGATTTTTGGCGCTTAGTCTCGTATTGTGTAACTCTGTCCAATTAATACTTCAGGAATATTTTAAGGCGTAAGATATACTTTTAGGTGTATAGTCTTTTCAGTATTCATTATTACACATTATGTAAAAAATTAAACTTGCATATATTTATGCAGGTATAGGAATAGTGATAGGAGGAGGAAGAAAAATAAAGAGCATAAGATTTTTTGCTCATGATATAAAATTCTTGGCAGAAGAGGAGACGATATTAAAGGATAGTCTATGCTAGTGGAGAAAATAACTGTGAGCAGTATGGGATGAAGATAAATGCAAACAAGATGAAGACAATGGTTATCGGAAGAAAAATAAAGAAGGTAAATGTGAGAATTCTAAATGCGGCAGTAGAACAAGTGGACAACTTCAAATACTTGGGGTGTACTATAAGCATTAACATGAGCTGCTACCAAGAATTCAAAAGAAGGATAGCAATGACAAAGGAAACTTTTAAAAGAAAAACCAGCATCTTCTGCGGACCTCTGGAAAAAAGAACGAAGGAAGAGACTAGTGAAGTGCTTTGTGTGGAGCGTGACATTGTATGGGGGCATAAACATGGACATTACGACGAAGTGAATATAAACGACTAGAAGCATTTGAAATGTGGATGTGGAAAAGAATGGAGCGTGTGAAATGGAGAGGCAGAATAAGAAACGAAGCTGTGTTGGAAAGACGGTGTGAAGAAAGAAGCATGCTGCAGAAGAAGATGTCACATGATAGACAACATTAAGATACATTGATCATATGCGGAGACTAAAAGGAACACAGAAAATAGGGAATATTAGAGACTGTCGGGTTTGCAGTGAAAGATCTGCCCTTGGACAGAAAATTATGAATGAATGAATGAATGAATAAATGAATGAATGAATGAATGAATGAGTGAGTGAGTACGTATGGGTACATACATCTCAAAAAGAAATTATGCAAGGGACTTTATTTTTTACTGGCAATTTTTAATAAGATAGGTGTTTAACTTATAAACTAGACTATTATAATGGTGTGTCTATTATTAGTTTTGTTGTCACTATGTATTTATTTATTCATTTATTTATTTGAGTACCGGTATCAAATATTACTCGAATTGAAATTCAAAATGTCTATAAAAATATAAAATTTGTACTTCAATATCATAATAATAGTAGTCTATTCTTAATTCTTAATGTAATTGAGTTCTGAATGTTTATAGCCTACTAAATTTGTGCTTTATAACGTAATTTATTTTTTAAATACATGCAAATTTTACATTGTTTCTCATATTACACCGCTGTAATAGTGAATAAAGACAACACTAAGTACTTAAAAGTTATATGTTACACCTATTCCTTAAATAACCCATTATAAAGCTGTAAAATTTGCATCAAATTCTGGTTGCAATTTTATGTATTTTACATTTAAATATTAGCAAACCTGTAATGATTATTGCCATATGTACACATGCAAGTACATAAATGGGGGTAAAAACTATTAGCCAATCAAAGGTCATTTAATACGTTTCTATGTACTGTGTACTAAGTTACTGGCCCCTACCTCGGCGATGCAGCCACTACCGAGCGATGAACTCAGTGACTCGCAGAAAGAGGACGTGGTGTAAGCAGCCGGGTGAGTACAAACATTATTACTGAAAATGATGTACTTGTCTTTAAGTGTTGGGGGACCACGCAGCAGATTTCCTACAAGCTTCAACTTAATTTTAATCTGAGCAAATGTGTTATCAGTCTAAACAACTTAAAATATTTTTGTCATTAATGTTAAAAGAATTATTTTATTTACAGGAGTTACCACTGTAATTATTTACTCTCACATGCTTGTATGGCTGTGAAACTTGGACTCTCACTTTCAAAGAGGAGCAGAGATTGAGGGTTTTTGAGAATAAGGTTCCTAGGAAAATATTTGGGGTTAAAAGAGATGAAGTTACAGGAGAATGGAGAAAGTTACACAACGCAGAGCTGCACGCATTGTATCCTTCACCTGACATAATTAGGAACATTAAATCCAGACGTTTGAGATGGGCAGGGCAAGTAGCACGTATGGGCGAATCCAGAAATGCATATAGAGCGTTAGTTGGGAGGCCAGAGGGGAAAAGACCTTTTGGGGAGGCCGAGACGTAGATTTTTTTTAAAATTTTTATTTTATTGGGTTATTTTACGACGCTGTATCAACATCTAGGTTATTTAGCGTCTGAATGGTATGAAGGTGATAATGCCGGTGAAATGAGTCCGGGGTCCAGCACCGAAAGTTACCCAGCATTTGCTCGGAAAAAACCTCAACCAGGTAACTTGCCCCGACCGGGATTCGAACCCGGGCCACCTGGTTTCGCAGCCAGACGCGCTGACCGTTACTCCACAGGTGTGGACCCGACACGTAGATGGGATGATAATATTAAAATGGATTTGAGGGAGGTGGGATATGATGATAGAGACTGGATTAATCTTGCTCAGGATAGGGACCAATGGCGGGGTTATGTGAGGGCGGCAATGAACCTCCGGGTTCCTTAAAAGCCATTTGTAAGTAAGTAAGTATATGCTTGTATGTGTACATATTTAGATGCTAAAATAATTCTTATTTAAATTTGTATTTCATGTATAAATGAAAATACATTTCTTTCTTCTTCTTTACGTATATTTTGATGTCAACGTCGAGCATGAGCAAAGCGATCGCCTTATCAGTAACGTATTGAGTGGTGTTCCTGTAGTGGGCGGAGTCAGGTAGCTTTTAAAATTAGAAGATTCCATAACACAGGATTCCAACGGAAAGGCTTCACTGTATCCTTAAATGCTAGGACTTTCACTGATTATGATTATGATGGCGATAACGTAAGTAATAGAAAAAATTGTTGTAGATGAGGTAAAAAGCTACGAAATCTTTGGCGTATATACACGTACCGTATTATGTACACAATTACAGAAGTATAAAAGTTTCGGGGAAAGGAGTTCCTCGTGCCTCTACTCCATGTAATCCGCACACAGGAAACAATGTTCGGAGGCTGCACATCTCGGGGTGCAAGAAAAGAAAGGATTCCCAAAGCCAGTGCAGCTTAGAGAGCGGCATTATCGTGGTGCAGCAAAACCTCAAGCAGACGATGCGTCTTATTCTAAAAACACACACACAACTCGATTAAGCCCAGTCCTATACAGACAGAGACGGGGAGATGCCTTACAAAACGCTGTTTTCTCACGCTGAGACGAGATGCACAGTGATACAGTCCCACGTGCACACAACTGGAAACTCATCGACTACAACGCGACAGTGAATCCTTCAGATTCAAAGTTAAATTTAACCAAATATTCGCATTAAGGGTGCAGGATTTTCGCAGCAGAAGCCTAAGATTTGTTGTGAACAGAATTTTGCGTAGCTTTAACATAGCAATACCAACCGGGGGGGGGGGGTATTTTGTGCCCCATCTTTTCCAAAATTTACATTTTAAATGTGTAATTGATATATTAAAAATATGAAAATATTATTTGTGCGAGATCATGCGTATTTGCTTGGTTTCCGCACAAAACCAATCCGCGGAAAGTCTAAAATTCCACATTCAGTATTCCCAACCTAACACACATAACAATTTCCCTCTTCTTACCGCTTAAGTGACATATTGATTTTACTGCTTTAGGCTTTTAACATATTATTTTTAGAGATGTTCAATATAGTAATAATTATAAATTGGAAACTTACCATTGCAATTTCACCTAAATTGCACTGTTAATTATTCTTTTTAAAAATATTTGCAAAAATTAAGTAAACTCTACAACTCCACTAAAGTTACTGCATTCGTGATGCAAGTAACATTAAGGAAGCCGTGAAAAAATCAACAAGATTCCAGACTCATCATAGACTGGGGGGGGGGGGGGAAGACAGACGTATATCACGGCCTGCTGGAGTATAGTAAACACATAAAACATTCTAAAGCAACAATGTTGAAGATAAGGTAATTCCGGGAGAGATGCCCCACGGGGAGAGTTGCCCCACCCTCCTTTTCTCCTTATCTGAAAACCTCTAAGGAATCGACCTTAGGACCATTTGTTTAATTCGTATACGACCCTCGAAGGCAAGCAATGTAATCTTTGTGACGGTTTTTTTGTGTGTGAAAAGTGAATAGAAAAAGAAAATGCTGTTTTTCGTAGGCTTTGTTATAATATTTATAATTTTTCAAAATTCGTAATTGGGATAATGGCTATGTATATGTTGCTTAATCCAATATATTTGACAAGTACATTCCTTGTACTCCATTCTAAAAAAAGAAAATAAATAATTATCCATTACCGTTACCCTTAAATACATAAGGCGTAATGGTCATGCTAAAGGGAGAGATGCCCCACCTGTTTGAGGGAGAGACGCCCCATGTACTTAAGAGTGATTTTACCGTACATAACTAATTATTATTAGTATCCTTGCTGCAATTATTGGAAATTTAATTGAATTATTATATAAGAATACAATTATTATATATTAGAGGCCAATAATTTTTAAAGGGTGACCAAAACTTGCTAGAGGATCACATATTTTGAAGAGGTGTCCGAAGTTGACATCCATAAATATTTTGAGGAATAGCGGTATTCTAAATTTGTTGCAGTGGCATTTTCAATAGGTGCCCAAAGTTGAGGGCCTTCAAAATATTAAGGGATGTCCAAAGTTGTGTTTGAAAGACACATTTCACGACCAAACGTTAGTCAATGCAATCCCAGAGATTTCTTCAATCTTACTGTAACATTTTGGGGAATTGGGAATTAATGAAGCATCGCATTGTTATGGAATTATTTAGAGCACAATCCACCGACTGAAATCTAGTGGAGTCTTCAAGAAACATCCAATGGCTGCAATTCTTCCTAGAGCGAAACCTTGAGTTACCTGTCAGACAGTCAGAAGGATCATCCATCTCTCCGAAGAGATCAAGGTATGTCGAGACAAGAAGTCAAGCAGTATTTTGACCTACTGGAAACAACTCTATGTGAAGGAAATTTGTAGGAAAGCCACATAAAATAGAGGCAAGTGGCATCCAACTAAACAAATTTACAAGGATAAGTGGTTGATAAAAGGGTATCCAAAGATGTTCAAGTCCTAACTTCAAGCGAGAAAGGTGGAAGTGATTCTGTCATAACATATTGCAATTCGGAGGGAACATTTCTTCCACCGGCAATGTTTGAGAGGAAAAATGGAAGTTTTTTTTATGGATTCCTAGCAGAAACGGGGGTTTATATGAATCCAAAATCGTCCTATGTTCCATCAGAATTATTTATGAAGCGATTGAAGGAAAATTTTACTCCAAGAAAGATCCTGGCAAGATTCTCTTAATTTTGGATGAACATTCAGCACATTTAGATAACATAAAATGCTAGAATGAGGATAATGAATCACAATTGTTTGCCTACCAACCTATGCAACTCAGGCACTTCAATCTCTTGATCGCTCACATTTTAAGTCTCTCAAGCATTATTTCAAGAAGAGAATCACAGCAATGAGTGACTTATAAAAAGCAATCCTGACTATCCATCTAGAAAGCTGAACAAATGCTGCGTTGGTAGTAATAGAGAGGTCATTTGGATTTCGAGCCAGAGGTTTCTATCCTTTCAATCCAGATGCAGTTCCTGAGCACCTCTTCAGTATTTATGATGCATCAATCAACAACACAGGTGTAAGAATTCCTTTCTGTGCCTCTTCAGTAAATCTCAAACAAAAGAAAACTTTATCGGCTACAAGTTCTAATGATAACGGGATAATAAGTTGTAATTTCGGTTCAAGTGCCACAATGGCAAATTCAGCGACAGCGACTCCTTTCAAATCCCTTCATGAAATAAACTATGTGCCAGCAATATATTTTGCTGTGAAAAAAAGAAAGCGATCGGTAGAACGAGTTACAGGTGGAGATAAAAATGGAAACACCATCTTTGAAAGCCTCCCAGTTCCAAAAAGCTCAAAGTCAAATTCTTCAAAATCTAGTACATATAGAAGACACTTTTGGAGAAAATATGAAGAGAGTGTCGTCAAATGAAACAAAGTAGATAGTTCCTACTTTGTTGAGTGCCTTGAAAATTTTACCAAATGAAGGAAGTTGTTGATTGGATTCAGTGACTTTCCTGCAAGAAGTTACATAACATGTGGGCTAAGTGCCATATGTGTGGTCCCACTTAAAAACGAGTTCAGAAAATAAACTTATTGCAAAAATAAAATAAGCAACATTATTTAGAGTTATTTATCAAATTAATAGTTTAATTTGGGAATTACCACAGCGGGGCATCTCTCCCCTATACGTGTGTATATTACAGTGATATCGTATCTGATTAATTTTTATTTTACCACTTATTGTGTACGAATTATTGATTGTTTCATATTTTACATAAACCTTTAATGTATTTCACTTGCTTTAACACATGAATAAAATATCTGCTTTGGTTTGTTTAATTTTTAAAAGATAAAAACTTTAAGTGGGGCAACTCTCCCGGAATTACCTTAGATATTTTTGTTTTGCAAATTTGCGGTCATTGAACAGAAACCAAGATGGAGATTTCATTGCAACTAATTAGAAATTCCTCAACTACGTTTCGCTTTTTCAAACTTTTCCTCCAACATGAAAACTTCAACATACCGCTCGCTCTTGTAACTATTTTTGTCAGTTACGAATCCTCCTATCTTACTGTGTTATTGTTTATCCTTTTTTTAGTAGGTTATTTTACGACGCTTTATCAACAGCTTTGGTTATTTAGCGTCTGAATGACATTAAAGTGATAATGCCGGTGAAATGAGTCCGGGGTCCAACAACGCAAGTTACGCAGCATTTGCTCATATTGGGTTGAGGGAAAACTCCGGGAAAAAACCTCAACCAGGTAACTTGTCCCGACCGTGAATCGAACCCGGGCCACCTGGTTTCGCGGCTAGACGTGCTAACCGTTAGCCTACTCCACAGGCGTGGACCTTAATCCTTTTTCACTCATAGTTTTACTAAAATACGAATATATGTCAAGGTGGACAAAAATATCCCCGTCTTGTTGAAGTAATTGCTCGAAAATATACAGCATTCGGATGGACACACAGTCTGGCAGAGAGAGAGGGAGGGAGGGAGGGAGGGAGGGAGGGAGGGAGAGATGAAAATTATATAGGCCTATAAAAATCCCGTGAATTAGGTGACAATATGGAGAAAAAATAGGTTGGGAATGATCATGTGTGAGAGGGTGGGACATTCGATATAAAATTTTACCTAAATTCATGCTACAAGAGTGATACGAAACTTCTGTCCAGATCTGAAGTAAACACAAACAGAGGTGTATTTATCCAATAAAACTTACCAAAGCTGCAATGTCTTCATTTTATTGCAAATCACTGCTTGACTGGATCTTACCTATAAAGAAAAAAATGTATGTATGAATATATAGTCTATTTGCTTTATTTCTTTTGTTATTAGAAGAGGGTCATTATAGTCTAGTGCTGCGACCAAGGCTGATCCATCGTTAGATACATTCTCAATCCATAACAGCCGACTACACTAAGGTTTCGAGTACGCAAGTCCGTTTGTCTATAACCAGTGCCTTTCTAAAGTCGCCGGAAATGCTGTGAAATGACAATGAAATGAAGATCGGTCGTAATTATGTTAGTGCCTAACATGGGGAAACGAGAAAACTCAGAAAAAAGCACCAAATGCGATATTATTCAACACAAGTGTCAGTATAAATTTTATAATAAAAAATACCAGTCCGGGGACAGGAACCCGGAACGTCTATCTTACAGGCTGATGGGTCTAGAACAGCTGTGACCAAAGCGGGTGTCGTGATTACATCGTGTAATCACAGACATTCAAACGGGTAAGAGGAGTTTCCTGTACATTGCTGTGTTTCATTCACGTACTGAAGGCAAACAGTGGCGGAATCATGTCGCTCTACAAACAGTGCATCTACAAGCACTAAGAGGTGGTTTGGTAAAGAATGAGAAGAACTTTTTTGTTGTTCTGTCGGACAAAATGTAATATGTTTACTTTGCTCAACGGTTCAATTAGGAGTAAGTATACAGAAACATTAATTGCCACGCTGAATAATGTATTATTATTATTATTATTATTATTATTATTATTATTATTATTATTATTATTATTACTGCCCACTAAGTATGTGTTTCTGTAATTCTTCTGTACGTGCATGAACGTTGATATTTTTAGATCTTCTCCCTAGAAGGATAAAATTATTAGTTTTTATCTCAATTTTAATCTTCTTAATATTTAGATGAGGGTAACTATTTATTAGTTATTCATTTAATAATAATATTATTGTAGAAAAACTGATTCAATATTATGTGTCAACGAACTGTTAAACGCCAGGAACTGACATGTCTTAAATCATAGCCAGGAAGAGAAAGACGAGATGAATAAATGTAAGGAAGTCGGCTACCTAATGGGGTTTGAAATATCTCGTGCTCTAAAGCCTTTTAATAGAACAGAATTTCTCAAAAGCGTAATGATTAAAATAGCTTAAATAACTTGTCCATAAGAAGTTTTTAATTTTAAAAAAAAAACTATAAATTTCTCGACCAAATATCGAGAGAAGAATTTAGAAAATTCCTGATTATATTCAAGAGGAAGGTTAAAAAAAGAAACAAGACAAATCGTATGTTGTTCACTGACTCTTGATGACAGCAGTGACATTACTGATACAGCAAAGCTTTTGATTTTTATCCGCGGGATTGATCAAGATGTTAGTACAGGAACCACCACTGGTTGTAGTTTTCATGCCAACTACCTTTCCTCCGTCTCTTTACTTCATAGGCTGTCTATCGCATGTAATCACTGCAGCTCGAGTTTTGGTCACCGGTGGTCTAGAACCAGTGATCGGCATTTCTTGACTCGCGAGTCAACCCCTTAATACACAAACAGAAAGGGGGGTAAAGCATAATCATCCTTCCCTTGTTCATTCAAGGTTAAACACTTTGAATATCCTCCTCTGCTGCTTTCCTTTTTGTTGTGTATTATGGGCTAAATTTTATATGACGTAAGCTTTGCCGGCCACTGGTCAGACCAGTAGTCACCGCAGAGATTATATAGATAATTCCAACGGAGCTGCATATAGCCAATCAACCAGCTCACTGACATTCGATACACCTATGAGAATCCGATTATACTAATAGTACATAGCATGGTGCTCTAAAATTAATAACCCATAATTTTTCTCTCTCGCGTTCATTTGTTTATTCTACGTTCATTTTTATTACCACCATCAGCAATAATATCAGCAATCAAAAGCTAATATCAAACTCTCAACATGAAACAGTTATTAATAATAACAATTGTACCATTAATTATTACAAATAATAGTTGATGGAAAAAGAGTTAATAAAATTATTAGGCCTAAGCCTTAAGCGTAATGTTGAAAACCTATACTCATGCATATTCGTATAACCTCATGTGTTTACTTTCCGTTTGTTTTATTCCTACCATCTCTGGTTCATTCAATTACGGTAGAGGAAACATGCATTCTGCTATTGATTAATGGTGATTCATTGTGTTGCTGTAACTTGAACTGTTCAGTTGTTTTTAAATAAATTAAAATATGTCAGATATCCGCGTTGTTCTCCTTGCAATAAAGGCAGGCCTAACAATATTTTTCGAAGATGAAAGAGATAAGTCACTGTCATGAACATGAATATCATGATTATATTATAAAAATTCAAATCAAAATGACATCTTTTTCGCATCGAAATTATCTTACTGAATATAATTCGTGCTTGATATTTTCTCTGTGATAATTTAATTCAGCTTCTAAACTCATGTATTTTGTCATAAGAAAAATAAAATGTGACAACATACATTCCTTAAGCTCATTTTATCAGAAACTATAAGCACACGTTGTATTATAGAAGATATTTTAGAAATAAATCAGAGAAAAATTAAGCAAATTCAACAAACTCAACTATATTGTACAGTATAATAGATACAGAAATTTTCAAAAGTAATGTATAATTGCAATTAAAATTGAATGAGTGGATTTAGGACATAAACGCTCAGAATTGTCAAACCCTGTATTGAGAAAGAAATATTTTTATAGAAATGAATTATTTTTGTGACTATGGTCGTGTGAGTTATGATGTCATCGAGATAATTTTAAATGGCACCCTATAGTTTTTTTAATATCATATGAAGAGTCCACTGCAAGAATGATGGATGTCATTTGGAATACATTTTTCAGGAGAAGCAATTGAAAGTTTGAAATGCTTAGCGCTCAAAGCTTAACTGTGATTTTCCGATCATTACTGGACAATGACTATCAGTGTTAATGCCATATAACTCTGTATGTACATTCTATATGTCTTAAGCTATGCATTGACAGTCTTGGTTATTTTCGACAAGAAAGTGACATCCATCATTCTTGCATTGGACTCTTCATATAAAAATATTGTAACTATGCTATTGTAAAATTGACAATTAATATGTAATATATTTATTATTATTATTATTATTATTATTATTATTATTATTATTACTTACTTACTGGCTTTTAAGGAACCCGGAGGTTCATTGCCGCCCTCACATAAGCCCGCCATTGGTCCCTATCCTGAGCAAAATTAATCCATTCTCTATCATCATATCCCACCTCCCTAAAATCTATTTATTATTATTATTATTATTATTATTATTATTATTACTATTATTATAATCAATATCATCATTGCTACTTCTGTTTTCCTTTCTTTTTTTCCCCTTGTATGAGCACGATGAGAGCTCTATAGTGTTCTTTTGACCCAGTTGACCCTCTATAGGGCTTTAATTTAATTTGTATTATTTGCATCAGTATTTCTTTTTTTGTATTTATATGTGCTATCTGGTAGGATGGAAGAGGTCTTATGGCCTTAATCCTGTTAGGTAAAAGTTAGATAAAATAAATAAATAAATAAATAAATAAATAAATAAATAAATAAATAAATAAATAAATACATACATAGAAAAGAGCATACTTTTGTATCGCTGTGCTATATATTTAATTTTATAGACCCTACAGAAGCACTATGGATATTGATTGTGGTTATTATGGTAACAATTTAATTATTATTTATACATTTTGTTAGTCCTTGTTTTATAAAATCAGTTTTATTGATGAAGTCAATATGAACCAAGACGTTCTTAACAGAAAATGAGAGAATTGAAATTCTGATGATAGGATTTGGTGACAGGAGACGCACACAACAAGAGGTGGATTCTGATAAAAATGCGGTTTCTCTTCGATCATTAGCAAAACATCAAGTTTCTAATCGTATGTCTGAAACATGTCCATGTTTTCTGAATTTCGCTTCTATTCTGCTCACAGCTGACTCAGAAATAGTTTCCCGATTTGGATTAGTTTCGTTATTGTGTACGTCTTCTGTCACCAAATACAAGCTTATCATTACAAGGATATCAATTCTGTCATTTTCTGTTAAGAACATTTTATTTTATGTTTATTGCATCAATAAAACCATTTTATGTAATCCTAGCAATAAAACACGCTTGGTATGACGCTATAAATAGTTCACAATTGGCCTAATTCTGGCACTGGTGCCAGTAAAGGTTACCTAGCAACTATTATCCCAAGACGTCATCACCGCCTTCATAACACACTCTTATACAACGTACCTGTAAGAAAAAACTAAAATCATCTTCGAATTCTCCAAAACAACAAAATAGCATTGATAGCATTGTGTTGGAAACGGTTACTTAGCAACCATGCAATATATTACGTCATATACAGTACTGTCCGTTACTCAGAAGAAGACGGGCGGAAAGAATGTGACCTTCTTGACTATCGCTGTTGATTATTATAAACATCGCTCAGATAAGCATCCCAGTAGTCAGGTTATTACTCGTGCAGGAAACATGAGTAACAATGCGTATGGAAATTAAAGCTAAGTTGAACAGAAGGAGACCTAATGTTTCCGCTTACTGCAGTACAAATATTGCACGTATTGTCGTACGTTATCTGTTCACATCCCTTCCTCCTCAGTCCGCTCTCGTCTTCTCCTGAGTCACCGACAGTACAGGCTACGGAGCGACGTCACATTCTTAATCATAACGTGGCCAACATTGAATAAGTTTATATACAAGTGCACGTTAACATGAGTTTAATATAGCAATTTCTTTGTTTTTTATAACTTAGAACATTAGGCGATTCTCAAGATGGCCATGACTAGACCATGATAATCACGTGACTCCGATTCGTACCGAAGCCCGTCTTTCTCGTTAGCCACGCAGTACTCATGTCTCTAATACGTAAATACCATTATATTTTATAAATTTATAATACTTTTTCTACATATTTTAATGCTAGAATAGCATAAAGCCTTGTATGTAACACGTGTATAATCTTCATTATAAATACTTATGAAAATTTGCGCGTGATCGTAAACTCATGCCATAATTACCAAAATTATACTCTAGTTACATAAATTACTATTCATAATAAAATGTATATAGAATTAAACTTATACCATAGTAACCAGAACCACGTAAAGCTTATGTATAAAGAAAATAAAGTATTTCATAGCGATACAAAAATATGCTCTTTTGCATGTGATATTAAAAAAACTATAGCAGAAAATCCACAAACGATTAGGGAAAACACGGGAATTTTACTGGAAGCAAGTAAAGCGATCGGCTTGGAAGTAAATCCCGAAAAGGCAAAGTATATGATTATGTCTCGTGACCAAAATATTGTACGAAATGGAAATATAAAAATTGTAGATTTATCCTTCGAAGGGGTGGAAAAATTCAAATATCTTGGAGCAACAGTAACAAATATAAATGATACTCGGGAGGAAATTAAACGCAGAATAAATATGGGAAATGCGTGTTATTATTCGGTTGAGAAGCTTTTATCATCTAGTCTGCTGTCAAAAAATCTGAAAGTTAGAATTTATAAAACAGTTATATTACCGGTTGTTCTGTATGGTTGTGAAACTTGGACTCTCACTCCGAGAGAGCAAAATAGGTTAAGGATGTTTGAGAATAAGGTGCTTAGGAAAATATTTGGGGCTAAGCGGGATGAAGTTACAGGAGAATGGAGAAAGTTACACAACGCAGAACTGCACGCATTGCATTCTTCACCTGACATAATTAGGAACATTAAATCCAGACGTTTGAGATGGGCAGGGCATGTAGCACGTATGGGCGAATCCAGAAATGCATATAGAGTGTTAGTTGGGAGACCGGAGGGAAAAAGACCTTTGGGGAGGCCGAGACGTAGATGGGAGGATAATATTAAAATGGATTTGAGGGAGGTGGGATATGATGGTAGAGACTGGATTAATCTTGCACAGGATAGGGACCGATGGCGGGCTTATGTGAGGGCGGCAATGAACCTTCGGGTTCCTTAAAAGCCATTTGTAAGTAAGTAAGTAAGTATAGTCATTTAAAAGGTTTCTAAATGTTCTCGATGACGTAAAGCAGCTGCAAACACACGTTGTCTCCATAAAAATATTCATTTATAAATATAAAGTTAGATGTATCTGAGTTTTTTGTCCATAAGCCCCTAATTTAATTTCAATAATTGCAATTATAAGTTGCTTTTGAAAAAACTCTGTATTTCATTTCTTACAATATAAGAGGAAAATAAATATATCTCAAACAAAATTAGTAAATTTAAACATGGATTGCCACAATATACAAACACGGAAGCATAAACAATTACTCTTTAAATTATTTTCTTTCTAAAAGACAGGCAAAATAAATTGCAAAACGTAGAATGATTTTTTTTTCTGTGCCTTTTAATATAATCTAAATATTTTACGTCATAAAATTTCTCTACTCTCCTTAATCTCTTTCTTCCTCCTCACTCCCTAATGGATGTCTGCAATTTCAGATTCTATTTTCCAAAACAGTATTCATGGTTTTATTTCTCTTTTTTACTCTCGCTCCGTTTCATCCGCTCGTAACTTTTATTCCCTAATGATGCTAGACACTTTCTTATTGTAGTTTCGTATACTCGCGCATTTATTTTGTTCATTAATATTCTTTATTTTCATAATTATAGTTCTTCCCCCTTTCAGTGTTCTATATTTCAACCTTGTTTCCTTACACTTTAGGTCTTTAAGGAATTATCGCTCTCTTCTTCGTTTTGAAGACACTTCTTATATTTTACTTCTTATTGTCAAGTCGCGCAGTTTCATACACAACTGCCTGTTTGGATGTTATTTAACAGAGCTGGATTTATTTCATAGAGTACAAGCAATGTGTCACTTAATCTCTCTTTTCCTCTTTCACGGATTTGTTGAAATCCAAGAAAAATTCTCAAACTCAGCGTTCTTGAACTACTGGAGCATTGGATTATCACACAGGAGACAGTATTCATATCCCGAGTTCATGTGAAATATACTGTGGAGACACTATAGATTAGTCGCACTTCCTTTGTTAGTATATCAGAAACTCATCATCAGCATAGGATATTACAGGGTCCGCCAAAATACTCCCCGATTACAAACATAAATAACAAGCCCAATACATCCTATTCACAATTTTATTTTACCATCTTACAGAAGAATGTTTGCCATTTTAACATCACTTCCTTTCAAAGGTAATATCGTCCAAATGCTTGTCCTCACGAGCTTACATTCCTCAAACAGTGAATGTGCATCCTTTTTCCTAAAGAAAAAGCATAGCTCTTATTATTTCAAATTGTGCAACAGCACATCAACAGTAAAGGCTGTCTCACAATATTCATATTCTTTATTTGCCTGAAGGTCAATATTTAAAATATTAAAAGAGTACAAAAATAATAAAACTGAACTAAAATACTACATCATTTTCAAAAAATTCATTCATATTATAAGGGGGATTATTTTGTAGCCATCTCTTAATCTGAAATTTAAATTGTGTTTCATTAAGTGCCTTTATATTTGTTGGTATCATATTATATACTTTTATTGCAGTAATTACATAGCTTGATTGTGTTTTTTGCAACCTGACAAGTGGTACGTTTAATTGATCATTATTTCTGGTTTCATAGCAATGCAGATATACTATACTTGTATAATTAGTAATAATCTTGTTTACATACATTAAAAGTTCAAAAATATATAGATTGTAGGCTGTCATAATCTTTTCATTTTTGAAAAGAGATCTGGGTGGTGACATTGTTAAAATATGAACTGTCTTTTTCTGTAGTAACAGAACGTTTGGAAGGTCCGAACTATTTCCATATAAAAGTAAACCATATTTAATAACACTTTCAAATAGTGCATAGTAAACTTGTTTTAAATAATGTTTGGAAATCTTGTACATGAAACTTCTCAAGAGATAAATTACTCTAGAAATTCTTTTACATACATAACTGACATGGCTGTTCCACCTTAGTTTAGGATCCAAATACATACTCAGCATCTTTAAATATTCATTTGTCACATTATTTTGGGTTTGTTTCAAACTTAGAGTTAACACACGAGTTTTTTCATCATTAACAATAAATCCATTCATTGAAAACCACTTTCTTATTTCAGCAAATACAGCTTGCTTCATAAAATCTAACTCAGCGGTATTGTTATATGTGATAACAAAAGTTGTATCGTCAGCATACATTATAGTTTTGGCCGACACATTGTATGGCAAGCCATTTATCATAATAAAAAACAAGAATGGACCAAGAATAGAGCCCTGAGGAACACCACATTTAATTGGAGATACAGCAGTTGTTTTTTTCCATTTACATCAACAATAAACCGGGAAAGAAAACGACAACGAGAACGAAAACGTAAATGATGTTAAAATAAATGTATTTAACATTATTTCCATTTGTGAATGCTCTCAGTTAAATACATTTTAACATTATTTCCGTTCTCGTTCTCGTTTTCGTTCCCGTTTTATTGTGAACCAGTCTTAACACGTTCGCTGTGGGGAGGTTGCTGATGCATTTCTCGAAGGTTTTCTGGAGACGAATATGAAATGTTTTGTTTGTTAACGCAGCCCGACAAATGAATATCAGCTTAGTCATTACTGAGCACATCGCTAGGAACATTTTCCGATATGTTCACTCAAGCATCTTGGCGGTTGAGCCAGTCACGTTGCCGAAGTTCCTGAACCACCACAACTTTGTAGGGATGGAACTTGAGGTCTAGGTGTAAGATTCGTCTGACACTCCGATCAGATATTCCCAATATCATGGCATGTTTAATGGCTGAATGTCATGGAGATGTGGTAACAGCAAGCCTTATTGCTACGATATTCCCGGGAGCCTGGACGTTGCGACATCTACAGGACGATTTCTGTTTTAAACTTGAACCTTTTGTCTGACATTTCTCACCCATATAATCAGGGCTTTCTTATCAGCAGGCTTAGGATCCGAGATAACTTAAGAATGAAGTGAAGTTAGCAGTGCAACGTAGTATAGGTGGAGTGAGGTAGCGCGGCGAGTTTTGTTTACCTGTGCGTTACTGTACAATCCGGTTCGTGATCAGAGGTACAGTATTCTTCCGTCTCTCCCTACGAATTGAACTCAGGCCATCGCAGTGCATTTGCAATTCATAGTGAAAAGTTTTTTTCGAACTAGTTGCAAGTATGTATTACATGGTTGTTCAATGTAACGCTAACGACTTCAATGTCGCCGAGGGACATGAAAACTTGTGAGGTATGTATCCTATTTCATTTTCCACGGTCACTAGATTGTACTATTAACATTAGAAGTCCACACCTGTGGAGTAGCGGTCAGCGCGTCTGGCTGCAAAACCAGGGTTCGAATCCCGGTCGGGGCAAGTTACCTGGTTGAGGTTTTTTCCGGGGTTTTCCCTCAACCCAATACGAGCAAATGCTGGGTAACTTTCGGTGCTGGACCCCGGACTCATTTCACCGGCATTATCACCTTCATTTCATTCAGACGCTAAATAACCTGGATGTTGATACAGCGTCGTAAAATAATCCAATAAAATAAAAAAAAACATTAGAATAACGCAGCACATTGCCGACGTTGTTTACATTCACAGTACCGGTATGTCTACCATGTTCAAGGAACTCTGTAGTCAAGTTATGCGTATTAGTTAATATTTGAGGAGAAAAATTCGCTCCGGCGCCGGGGATCGAACCCTTGGTTCTACGTACCAAGCGCTCTGACCACTGAGCTACGCCGAATTCAATCCACAGCACCGGATCGAACCTTCCTCCTTCAGTGTTTCCCTTTGTGGCCTGACTCCAAGTTAGGCATATATGTTGACGTATTATATGCCTAGTGTAAACTGATATTATACTAGGAGCGCACTCAGTTGAGTGACTTATTTGGCCGGGATTCCGCAGTTATGATGTACTGCTACCTATGAGAATATTATTCCCAATACTTTTCGATTGCTGGTAAAATTCATGTTCTGGGAATAATAAGTTAATTAAGTAGTAAAATACCGCTGTAATCGAAAAGTATTGGGAATAAATTTGAATAAGGAACAAAAAAAAGTTTCGAACCACGAAAGTTTTAGTTACCAGTCTATCGTGCTCTGGAGTGAACAAGGCTCTGAAATCAGCTACAAGGGTCGGTCCGGTTTTTTTTTTTTTTTTTGCCACAAATGTACAATAAAACTTTTTTCTAAACCTGTACGCACTTACGTTCGCATATTGGATAAATTTTGTGAGATCTATGTTCAACAGAACTGTTATTCGGCAGATTTTTGTACAATAAGCTTTATAATTATGGTACTCGTACATTTTAGGTAGGAATTAAAAAAAAATTAAAACCGGTGCGAGATATGCCTAATGGAAAAGTATCAGATTTTCCCACTTGAATTTTTACATTTCCTCCAATAATATGAATTGTTCATCCCCAAGGAGAATAACCCCAAGTGCAATAAGAATTATTTCCCTCCTGACAATCTAATGAAAATATACTCGTATACAGTATAGAATATAAACTACCAAAAGTAGATGGTGGTTAGGTCATATGCGCATTCGCAAGAGAATTTATCCAATTAGACAAGAAATAATAACACATGAGTCTATAACGTACTGAATCATATAAACAGGAAGTATTATATTCAGCTTTTCAAAATAGCCTATTCGTATTGAATTTTAAAAATAGTCTAATGCTTTCGATCGCGACAATGAATTAAATAAACGAACAATGCAAGAAATCCCAACACATTTTGCTGACTATAACCTTCTATGTGTGTGTTTGCACTGTTTGGTCGCTCGGTATAGCTCTTCCTAGCTTACACAAAGTTACATTGCTCCGCCTATTTAGTAGAATGCAGCAAAACAGTACAACGTGATCTGTTATGACGAGAATCCAAGCTTCCTCATACCGCTAAAGGGTGATTCACAATAAACCGGAAACGGAAACGACAAGAACGAGAACGGAAATGTTAAAATAAATGTATTTAAATGTGAGCATCCACAATAGTTAATTATGAACACGATGTAATTCCAACATTTCGCAATCGGTGTCGATAACGACTGACGAAATTATTGACAGGAAAGAGAAGATTTTAAATTTCGTTCAGGAAAACCCGGGCCGAGGCAGTCGCTTGATTTTGCAATACTTTTGCCTTTTGTTTACATCTCACTTCGGATGAATTCAATGTCCCCGTGCGGAATCTTGGGAATTGACATTGTCAACGATTTTAAACTTTTGATGCAATTACTTAATTAACCATACACTTGATCTCAAAACACATAATAGATTTTTTGTTTATTTTCATGTAATCTATCTCTCCTTTGAATGCGCAGAGTTACATCGCTTCCACCCTGTATACCAGTGATGTCAAAGCAAGCGCACTTTTCTGACCTTGACGTCGTGCGCGGGCATCAAACGCTAGGTATGGAAGGAGCAAG
Source organism: Periplaneta americana (assembly GCF_040183065.1). Lineage (NCBI taxonomy): Eukaryota > Metazoa > Arthropoda > Insecta > Blattodea > Blattidae > Periplaneta > Periplaneta americana. The sequence continues at coordinate 153,883,114 of NC_091127.1, read as the reverse complement.
GATTATATATATGAATAAGGAACCTGTTGGATTAAGAAGACAGTGGTGTACAAACTTCAAACAGAACGTGAAATGTTATGTCGTTATTTTATATGGCTATTTGCTGTTTGATATTATCTATATTGTCTGTAAAACGAAAGTACTAACACCAGTTTCTTAATATTGCAGTTAATAACATAATAAAGAGTTAAGAAGGAATATTCACATAAATTTCATAGTAGTAAAACTATACTATAATAAGTAAATGAAACATCGTTCATAAAGAAAGTGATATCCCAAAGAAAGAAATTAAGTATGACATGAGTTGGAATTGATATTGATGGTATTTTTATCCTTATAAAATTAATCAATAAACTAATCAAAACAATATTACAGTACAAAGCAAAGTTACCTAGGTATATGTTTCAAATGTAACTAATATTATAACTAATATTACGTAACAAAACCCCTATCGCATTATGCTTTTAAGGTGATATTGGTGCGCAACTTCCTATCATCAGAATATTAAATTATTTTCTCGAAATCTGCTGAAGCTATAGAGCTGACGTTTTTACAATACAGGGACACATATCTTTGTTTATGATGTAACAGTAGTTCCTTTGTCAATTAAATTTCTTACAAACACTTTCCATGGGAATATATTCAAAATTTTCAATACGTATCTTGAGTAATATACATTTACGACATATTAGATTTACGAAAACCTCGTTTCAGTACCTGTAAGGCTACTAAATAAACATATCTTAAAATTTCACCTTTCTGTAGAAAGCTGAGAAAGTACTGCTTTTGAATAAAAAGGAAACTCGTGAAAAGTGAGCATTAAAATTGAAACTTAAATTCCTATAATGCACTTATACTTCTCAGACAAATCTAAAAATTAACATGGATATAGTTTTAATAAGTTCTCTTCCCTTTATCCATTGAATCAGTGCTGGCCATCCCTGTATATAGCTCGACCAAGCGGTATATACTATCTCTCTCGTCTGTCTCTTTCCTTTCCGCTGTAAAGCGTTCAGGCTCTCCTGAGCTCTAAAGCGCGCGCTTGCCCATATGGGCATCAGTTGACATGGCTGCAGTATACCTTCCAGAATTTAGTATTTTAATCCTTTCCGCATCTCCATTATAGTGAAACTTCTGAAGGAACATTATACAGGGACATCATTTTATTTTTACTTCAATTTTTATTGTACCTGAGTTTTTTAATGTACTTCACTCCCACCCCTTCTACTAATGAAGGTCAACAGTCCTGCACACACATCCAAGACCGCATATACAGTCATAGTAGCCTTACGGTCATAATAAACAGTACGTTCCAAATATATGTTCGCGTTTTCCAGTGACGAAAGAGCTTTCAATATTGAATCATTTTCGCACAGGTACTGTCGTCCATTTGCCTACGTCGTATCCCGGTTTCCCTCACCAGATTTTATTCGCCAGCTTGTGGCTGGGCTGACTTAGCTCTTTTCGAGAACATTAATTTCTGTTAGGAATTAGACGTCTACGTAATATTATGCAACTGTCTAAAATAACTTAAATAAAAGGGCCTCGTTAAGTAATTAACTGTCACGTGATTTCCTCCCTTTCTACGACCCTACGATATAACCACTTGGACGGACAGTAGATAATATGTCTGAGTAATTTTATCTTTTCGGATCGGGCAGAAGTGAAGATTGAATTTACAGTACGTAAGGTACTTTTTTATAGAGTAGGTACAGAATTATTTCAACATGAGTTACTAGTATTACTAGTACGAAGAACGAAACTGGTAATTGGGATTAGGTACAATAGTCTATAGTGGGATAATATGCACATTAGAACTGAAGCCTGTATCGAAATGAACGGCCACCATTTTAAAAAATGTGTTTAAATATCCATATTATGATTATTTTTCAATTTAACTTCATTCTCTATATTGTACGCTAATGTGCTGTAGACAGTATAATATACACTACATAATGAATACGTCCACATGGACAGCTCAGTTCATGAGTAAAAACACTCACTGTTAATACTATACTGTATTTTGATTAAACAAAAACCTAATGAAAATGATCAAACTCAAAAGCGTGCTATTTCCTAGTTTACGTAAATGGATGAACTACTTTTCTTCCCTCCTGTACTTAGTAAAGTGATTTGTTTGTATAATACGCCAGTATCATCGAACTCCAGTCGTGGAAGGGGGTAGCAAACAGCGTTGATCCAAAGGTTGTTATTAGAAATAAAATGATGTCCCTGTATATTCCAAAAGAACAAAATATCATGGTTATGTGGTGAACGAGAAACAATCTCTATTCAGGGCTGCGTAGAAAACTCATATTCATAGGAAGAAATATTGTCAGTGTAGCCATGGGACAAACAGGGTTAGGAACTAAAGCCGATATGTTTGTGATTACAATCATAACAACAATATGTTCACTAATGTTAAAGATGTTTACAGTAGTCAGGGAATCGTTACAAGTTTGAAACTGGGATGCTGTTCTCCTGTAATTTAAAATATTGGTGTTCGTCCTGTGAAATGACATCATTAGTCGTTACGTACTGCCGTGAGTTTCGAACTGCTGTTAACTCCATGTAGACGGCGTTTAATTTGTTGAGGAGTGTATCCCTTTCGTTGTCTCGCTTTCAAACGTACTGGCGAGTTCATAACAAAATTCCAGAGCAGCGTGCTATGTTTAAAAAATATGAAGCTTCCTTGGAATTCGTATTATTTCCGGTGATAGAGGTGGCTCCTACAACCTTGTTTACAAGTACACTATGGTAACACGAATTCCTCGATTCTTTCCCTCGTATTGAATACCACACCTTCCGTCATTCTTACTGTCGCGTATCAATGCATTTCTCCTACTTCGAGTCACTTCCTTTCAAAGTATGAGTATATCAGATAGTCAACCTACGAAATGGGCTATTGTCCATGCTATAAAGAGTAAACTTCGAACTCTGAAAAATAATACAGGGCGTGTCATTATTACGAACCAAAATTTAACGGCAGTCTCTGAACATCATAATAAGATAATAAGTTCACATTGATATCTAACCCATGATAATACTGAGTGTTCATTTCAAAGTGTGTCATGACGTCACTGTTGTTGGGTCACCGATTTGAAGCGAGTTTCAGCTTATATGTCAGAGAAGTCGGCTATTATTTAAGGCATTCTTCAATCTGAACTTGAGAACGTGTACGGTATAACTTGAACGTCGTAGCAACAGATGGCGGTCTGTACGGTCTGTGTGCTACCATAACCTCTTTCGAACTGTGTTTTGCGCCAGCAAGTCGTACGCAGGGTATTTGTTATCATCGGTTGCGTACGGTAACATTCCACAACACAAATCAAATGCTCCGTGTCCACATTGACCGTCGAAGTTAATGTCAACAAATACATAAGTAATCGTCTTAACCCTCTCCCCATATCCCGACAGTACGTATTTCCAAACAGTTCACATTCCTGCCACTATAGGCGTTACCGTACGTATCGGTACGTACTCTTCAGAATGAACACCGTACTTGCTAGGCAACTTCTCTGCCTCACAGGTTATACACCTCTGCGGAAGTGTAGGAAGATTGAATTCTCTAGGCTCATCGGCTAGCCACATGACGGCATACAGCGAGCCATGACACACTTTGAACTGAACACCCAGTATATCTAATCCGGTTAATTGGGTCGTTGGTTAATGCGTACAGCCATTAATTTAGGGAACTCTTGAATACCGGAAACAAATCGACATTATTACGTTTATTTTCTTCGTTTATTTCGGCCACCACGCCGCTTTTTTTTTTTCTCTTGTACGGAGGGACTCGAAGGCTTACACTGCAGCCTAAGGCTTGTTGTGCTTACTACACCTATTCTGTGAATGATTGGATAGCCGTCTTAAATCACTAAGTGATTATTTTTCGCATATCATATATTATTACGATGTACCGAAGTACATAATTCCGTGCAGAAATACTGCGTTATCATATGATGAAGGATGAGTGGAACGGAGAAAAATTCTCTCCTGCACCGGGATTTGAACCCGGGTTTTCAGCTCTACGTGCTGACGCTCTATCCACTAAGCCACACCGGATTCCCATCCCGATACCGGACTGAATCCTCTCAGTTTAAGTTCCACTTCTTGGGTTCCCTCTAGTGGCCTACCCTAATGCACTGCGTCATTGATGTATGGCAGTGGCACAATGTCCATTCATGTGCAGAGGTGCACTCGTTATGAGTGACTAAGTGGCCGGGATCCGACGGAATAAGCGCCGTCTTAAATCACTAACGGTCTTACTAATAAAAACTCTATATACAGACGTTTAACTGCCTTATACAATGAGTAGCTCGTTTATAAGTCGTGTGTAAATTCCTTACTAATAATCACTACATACGTCGTGTATAACAGTATAATTGTTACACAGCTACGTCATAGTTTCGTCATTACTTAGTTACGAAAGGTAATAGAATATCTGATGTTCTCTACTGAATCCGGTAGAGCGCTCTAGTGTGGCATGTTAAATATCGATAGTACAACTGGCTCTAATCGATTACCACACTACATTTTGGTCAAAGAGTACAAGCTACAGCAATATTATTCTAATAATTCTATGATCTTTGGTTTGTTTCTCTGTGGTTACAAGGTAAACATCATCATAAAATGACAGTCGATAAGAACAGCTGTTAAAGGGGCGGCCATTTTTTTCCCTATATACAACGCTTAAACAAGGGGTTTCGTGTATATAACTACTGCAAAGCAATCAATTAACATTGTATAGTTACAGCCTGTTTATACGTCCATAGCTTATTCACGGTTTATTAGTAACGTTTTCTGTCTCAACTCTGCATAAGTCTCGTATAAAAACTATGCACGGTTTATTAGTAAGACTGTAAGTATTTATTTTTCGCATATCATATATTATTACGATGTACCGAAGTACATATGATATTTCCGTGCAGAAATTCTGCGTCATCATAGAGTGTCAGCACGTAGAGCTGAAAACTGGGGTTCAAATCCCGGTACCGGAGAGAATTTTTCTCCGTTCCACTCATCTTTCATCATATGATGACGCAGAATATCTGCACGGAAATATCATATGCACTTCGGTACATCGTAATAATGTACAGGGACATCATTTTATTTTTACCAACATTTCTAATGTTAACCTGTCTATACCTTTGGATCGGCTGAGAACCGGAAACACTGTTTGCTACCCCCTTCCACAACTGGAGTTCGATGATACTGGCGTAAAATACAAACAAATCATTTTACTAGGTATAGGAGGGAAGAAAAGTAGTTCATCCATTTACGTAAACTAGGAAATATCGCGATTTTGAGTTTGATAATTTTCATTAGGTTTTTTTTAATCAAAATACAGTACGGTATTAACAATGAGTGATTTTACTCACGAACTGAGCTTTCCATGCGGACGTATTCATTATACAGTGTATATTACACTGTCTACAACACATTAGAGTACACTATAGAGAATGAAGTTAAATTAAAAAGTAATCACAATATGGATATTTAAACACATTTTTGAAAATGGTGGCCGTTGATTTCGATACAGGCTTCAGTTCTTTTGTGTATATTATCGCAGTATAGACAATTGTATCTAATCCCAATTACCAGTTTCATTCTTCGTACTAGTACCTCATGTTGAAATAATTCTATACCTACTCTATAAAAGAGTACCTTAAGTCCTGTATATTCAATCTTCACTTCTGCCCGATGCGAAAAGATAAAATTACTCAGACATGCTATCTACTGTCCGTCCAAGTGGTCACGTCGCAGGGTCGTACAAAGGGGAGAAATCACACCACAGTTAATTACTTAACGAGGCCCTTTTATTTAAGTTATTTTAAACATTGTATAATATTACGTAGACGTGCAATTCCTAACAGAAATTAATGTTCTCAGAAAACAGCTAAGGCAGCCCAGCCACTAGCCTTTACAGAGAGGCGAATAGAAGCTGGTGGGGGAAACCGGGATGTGAAGTAGGCAAATGGACGACAGTATCTGTGCGAAAATGATTCAATAATGAAAGCTCTTTCGTCACTGGAAAACGTGAACATATTTTTGGAACGTACTGTTTACTATGACCGTAAGGCTACTAGGACTGTATATGCGGTCTTGGTTCTGTGTGGAGGACGGTTGAACTTCATTAGTATAAGGGATGGGAGTGAAGTACATTCAAAAACTCAGGTACAATAAAAATTGAAGTAAAAATAAAATGATGTCCCTGTATAAATGTTGTAGGTAATTTCCCCCCCCCCCCACACAGGAGTGATTTTGTTTTTGCCACATCTGATAGATGTTATTGGATGTAAATGTAATTATTATAAACGGAGAACACAATCACGATTATGCAAGAATCGTATTAAGTTTTCTATTAATAATAATAATCTCTAATAATATTAGTGTATCAATCTTTCCGTCTATAACAGTGGTGCAGCATGATTATTCGTTTTATTATATTTTCTGTGACGTTATCTCTGTACTAATATTGTTATTAATCTACTGGTATATCAATGATATTTTGTAAAACGTTTCTACATTGCCGCAGTATATAGGCGGAACACTATGTATGGACCTATCATATTATATATACGCCTATGTGGTAAATCAAATATTGAATAATTATTAATTAGCAATAATAACTGTATATCGAAGTTTTTCATACTATTTTATTTATAACTTCATGTTCCTGTTTTGGTACGTTCCATTAGACTGTCCCATTAAACGTTTGTCACAAACGCAGAAAATAAAGCCTTATTTTTACCGTGTGAGCAAAACATACGTGTATCTTATCTGTCGCCTTCCATACAAGATAAGACATGTCGGTGAGATGACCTTGTACTGTGCTTCTATTTATTACGAGCGTATCACGACCGATCTTATCTCGCTAGAGGGTGCGACACTCGACCGAGTTCAAGCGAGCGATGTAACTCCAATGCAGCACTCTCCTTTCCACCCTGCATAAGGCCTAGCTTTTTTAAGAAGATAGTAAACTCTACAAAAAATTTATTTTACATGTTTCTTCATATTTCTTTGGCTTTTTCGTGCATGAATTCTGATCCTTTAATTGACAACACTAGACCGCCAGAATGACAAGCAGTTGCAACATCATAACCCGCGCTTCTTAATAGCAGATATGTAATGTGCCCCCTATAGTATAATGGGGCGATTACGGGAAATCTTGGGCGATTGTTGAGGCAGCATGACAGTGCATCATCACATTCGTTCGACCTGACAGAATTTTAATAATAAGAGGGAGCGTGTTGGAGCCAGTTGCGACAGCACCGCGCCGCAATCACATTGTATGCGGTTGACAGTCAATTATGCAAAACAGTGAAGGAGGGCGCAGTCGGCAACAGAACGCTTACACTGTCACACACACGACTCCACTCTTCTCGGGTTACTCGCAATAAAGTCGTGTGGTGGAACAGACATCTCCATCTCCACACAAAAATGGAATTTAAAAATCCGATTTCCATTTACTTTTTGTTCACACGCTTTCCTTCAGCTATGTGACACGTGTCAATTTTACTGCAGACTGTACCCTGATCCAAAACATCAGCCGTGTAACTGCGATAAGGATTACTTGTGGACATAATGCGATATTTCCATTAGATAAATATTGTGTGCATCATTAATTGGATCATTAAACGGCAATCTCTTTGATCAGGATTTTAATAAGGAAATTTTATGATGATTTTGTCTTTAAAATCTATAAGGTAAAGTCCACACGTGTGGAGTAACGGTCAGCGCGTCTGGCCGCGAAATCAGGTGGCCCGGGTTCGAATCCCGGTCGGGGCAAGCTACCTGGTTGAGGTTTTTTCCGGGGTTTTCCCTCAACCCAATACGAGCAAATGCTGGGTAACTTTCGGTGCTGGACCCCGGACTCATTTCACCGGCATTATCACCTTCATATCATTCTAACGCTAAATAACCTAGATGTTGATACAGCGTCGTAAAATAACCCAAACCCTCTATAAGGTAAAGGTTAGTAATATTGTGATAGAGTAATGTTGTGATACAGTGAAACTCCACAAATAGACACAGCAATGGTCCGTGTGCGAGACGAGGTACGAACGCTGTCTTTCTACGGAGTACTGTTCTCCAACCAGGAGATCAACCGTGAAAGGAATGTGTTTACTATTGCGTCATCTATTGGAACGAAGTAGATAGACGATATTACCGTTATAACGTCAGTTTAAAAACCATGCGCTCTCCTCCATATGATTAAAAGACCAGGAGATTAACCGTGATCTAATTTTGTAACTAGGGTAGTATCAACATGTGTGATCAATGTTATGGTTTGTGCTGTGAGAGCTAGCCAATAGAAATAAGAGTACCTACGTGTGTGACCTTATGACATCTTATGACATCAACATTCATTCACAGCATTATCCCGCTTCGTCTCAGTCCCCGAAGACTTTCTCGTGGTTGGAGTACCTGTTCTCCAACCAGGAGATAAACCGTGAAAGGAATGTGCTTACTATTGCGTCATCTATTGGAGCGAAGGAGATAGGTAATATTACCATTATAACGTCAGTTTAAAAATCATGCGCTCTACTGGATATGTTATTTCCTTTATGGAGGGATTAAAAGACCAGGAAATTAACCGTGATCTAATTTTGTAACTAGGGTAGTATAAGTATGTGTTTATCAGTGTTATCGTTTGTGCTTTGAGAGTTAGCCAATAGAGATACGAGTACCCACGTGTGTGACCTTATGACATCTTATGACATCAACATTCATTCACAGCATTACCCCGCTGCGTCTCATTCCCTGGAGACTTTCTCGTGGTTGGAGCACAGTAGACATGCTGTAGCATGTTCCGTCCCAATACGAAGCCAACTACACGGGGAGATAAAGAGCATGTGATCTTGCGTGACAATTTACATTCTGCAACTATCCACTGCGCTGACTTAAACGATTCAAACTTTATGTGTAGTACATTAGTAGTAGAAATTTTTCTAAAAAATGACCAATAGACAATGAAAGCCGAAAAATGCAAAAAAAAAAAAAAAAAAAAAAAAAAAAAAAAAAGAAAAAGAAAAAAAAATAATAATAATAATAATAATAATAAAAGTAAAAGTAGACTATATTGGTTCGTGTTGAAGTGAAACGAGTTTGTATTGCATCCTGCATTGTTTGTGATGTGTCAGAAAAAAATGATACGTCATCAACTTCTGAGCCCTATTCATCGCTTAAGCTTAAAAATATGTTTGTAACATAAAAATCACACGAGTACCTCAAACCATTATTTGTAGTGAAGCAGCAACTACTTCCAAACCAGGTTTTCTTTTGGGATTACAATTCTTTTCATTCATTACAACATAACAAGTAGATTCAAACGAGCATCTGAAATTCATATCTACAAAATGCAGTCACACATCCGAGTTACCGCAGAACGCTCTGTAACAAAGTTATTGTTCTAGAGTTTGCACACGAGAATCTGCAAAAGAAACGGCACAATTTTCATTTTTTCGCTGAAATGTATAACATAATACATTTTTACTACTTAACTCATTATATGTCTCTTACAGCGGCACGCAGACAGATGAGTTTAACCGCTGGAGTCCTAAACAAACTCAAGGTACATTACCTCCGGTATTAATTATTTAAAGTTGTACCACACGCTTTTTATTCATTAAGCGTAATATTATGGGTAAGAACGATACAGGTATACTTCAAGCTTAAATGTTCTGTGAGCCCCGTACTTTGGCCAATCATCATACTAATAAAAATAATCTCCTTAATTTATTCACCTGCTGAGTGCGTGAAATACTCACACAATAATGACAGAAATTATAACGAAACATTTATTATTTACACAACAGTGCGATTAAAAGCGTATCTCGTTTAAATGTGAAGATTATTTATAGTATCTATACATTTTATGACAAAGAATACAACTGAAGCACAATCAATTGAAAATGTCTCTCATTATATTAAACAAAAAGCTAAGATTATTCAATGTACAAATTTAGAAGTGAAATTATAAAGTGTATGGGGCTTTGTTAAAACTCTAGGAACAATAATTTTAATACGAAACATGGTCAAATGAAACTCGCTTGCCCCGCTTGAATCAGTCCGCGGTCTTTGAAATATAATTATGTAATATGTGGCATGACGGTTGCCATACGTACAGCAATGGATAACAGCTTAGTTTTATACAAGGTGAAAGGGGTATAACTACTTTACTTTGAATTTGTAATAGATATCAGTAAAACTAGTATATAGGTCGAATAACCATTTCTCTATATATAATGTTTATGGAAAAAGATTCCCTACAAATTAATAGCATATCTAGATACTCACGTTTAGTAAATTCTGGCATTGACCTTGACTTCACCGTTACAATTCCACGAACCGACTGGCATAAGACTTGCTACTGCTGAGGTACAAAGTAGCAACGCAGATAGACAGTGAAAACTTGTCAAGCAACCCTTAAAGTGTAGCGATGCCAGATTTCCCTTAAGGTTTCGTCGCACTGCAAATGAGTTTTTAATCGGTTAATTTTATACATTATTGCACAAACGAAGCGTTTTTCGAAGAAATGACAAAGGAATAATTTTTTCAGCTTGTTCTTCCCGTTGATATTTTACCACTCATATGTCTCAATACTCGATAGTTTTATCATAAATTGGAGTCGAACTTCAGACACAAATTATTTCTTTCTTTGGCTAAACCATTATTCAAATACCAAAATTTCATTTGACTTTTTCATTACCTACAAACTAAGATTTTCATTTTTTTTTTCATAGTGTTCTGCCTAAGGGCAGATCTTTCACTGCAAACCCAGCATTCTCCAGTCTTTCCTATTTTCTGTCTTCTTCTTTGTCTCAGCATATATCCATATACTGTATTGTAATATTGTATATCATCTGATATTTTCTTCTTCCCCGAACTTTTCTCCCGTTCAACATTCCTTCTAGCGCATCCTTCAGTAGGCAGTTTCTTCTCAACCAGTGACCCAGCCAATTCCTTTTCCTCTTTCTGATCAGTTTCAACATTATTCTTTTTTCCATGTTGAATCTTTCGTACACTACTTTTGACACTTGAATATAAATAATTGATTAAATGGCGATCTTACTCGTGTTAATTATGTAAGCATGTGCGGCTTACACTGTTTCGGTGCTATACGACACCATCCTCAGAGCCTAGGCTGTAAGCTGTAAGCCGCACATGCTTACATAATTAACACGAGTAAGATCTCCATTTAATCAATTATTCATATTCTTTTTTCATCCACTCTTTCCAACACAGCTTCGTTTCTTATTCTGTCTGTCCATTTCACACGCTCCCTCCTTCTCCATATCCACATTTCAAAGGCTTCTATTCGTTTCTCTTCACTTCGTCGTAATGTCTATGTTTCTCCGCCATACCATGCTACACTCCACACAAAGCATTTCACTAGTCTCTTCCTTAGTTATTTCTCCAGAGGTCCGCAGAAGATACTCCATTTTCTATTAAAAGCTTCCTTTGTCATAGTTATTCTCCTTTTGACTTGCTTGGCAGCAGATCATGTTACTGCTTATAGTACAGTGATGTCAGAGCAAGCGCATTTTTCTGACCTTGACGTCGTGCGCGGGCAGCAAGCGCTAAGTACGGAAAGACGAAGGGTTATGTATATGAATAAGCAACCTCTTGGATTAAGAAAACAGTGGTGCACAAACTTCAAACGGAACGTGAAATTTTATGTCGTTATTTTTATATGGCCTTTTTCTGTTTAATATTATTTATATTGTCTGTAAAACAAAAGTACTAACACTGAATTCTTAATATTGCACTTGTGTTTTAAATCTTACTAACATAACACAGAGTTAAGAAGGAATATTCACTTAAATTCCATAGTAGTATAATATTATACTGTATTAAGTGGATGAAACACATCATTCATAAAGCAAGTGGTATTCCCAAGAAAGAGATTGAGTATGACATGATGACTTGGAATTTATATTGATGGTATCTTTAGCCTTACAAAAGTAATCAATAAACTAATCAAAACAATATTACAGTACAAAGCAAAGTTACGTAGGTAAGTATCTGTTTTAAGTGTAACTAATATTACATAACAAAACTCTTATCGCATTATGCTTTTAAGGTGATATTTGTGAGCAACTTCCTATCATCAGAATATTAAATTATTTTCTCGAAATCTGCTGAAGCTATAGAGCTGACATTTTTACAAAACATTGGCACGTATCTTTTGCTTATGATGTAACAGTAGTTGCTTTGTTAATTTATTTCCTTACAAACAATTTCCATGCGAATATTTTCAAAATTTCCAATACGCTATCTTCAGTAATACGTATATACGGTATATTAGATTTACGAAAACATTCTGTAAGGCTACTAAATAAATAGGCCTATACCTGAAAATTTCACTTTTCTATACGAAAAGTTGAGAAAATATTTCTTTTGAATAAAAAAAATCAAACTTGTGAAAAATGAGCACTAAAATTAAAACTTACATTCTTATAATGCACTTACACTTCTCAGGCAAATCTAAAAATTAACATGGATACAGTTTTAATAAGTATTCTTCCCTTTATCTATTGAATCAGTGCTGGCCATCCCTGAATATAGCTCGGCATATACCACCTCTTTCGTCTGTCTCTTTCCTTTCCGCTGTAAAGCGCTCAGGCTCTCCTGGGCTCTTAAGCGCGCGCTTGCTCCTGTGGACATCAATTGACATGCCTGATGCAGTACATCTCAAGTAACCTAAAGTTTCTGTTCTTAAAATATGCAGTTATAACTCTTTTAGACGCCTTAAATCATGATTAATGCTACTAGAAATAGTGGTTCAGTTCTTAACAGTAGAAGGCTCTGGCGTCCCAACTTGCAACACTGATTTGTCATCATGTGACTTTTATCATGTTCGCAGCCTTAAAAAAAAAGCTAAGGGAGATAGATTCCGCACAAAAGATAAAGTGAATCCAAGGCTTTTTTCGCAGAAGGTATCCGACACCTCCAGACGCAATGGGACGCCTGTGTGAGAGGCTATGCAGACTTCTTCTAAGGAATCCTATTGCATGTATGTATCCAGCTGACGGTATCCTACGCCTCTCCACACAATGGGATGCCTGTGTGAATTCTCATAGACATTTCTTCTAAGGAAACATCCTACACGCTCCTATCCTTTTATATCTGTCATACCTTTATGTACTTTTATAAATAGACTAGAACGGGTTTCATTTAATAATGTCTCGTACCGCTGAGTATGCAATGACACAACATTTGGGGAAAAGGGCAACCAAATAAGGTGCCACAATAATGAACTTCACAGAAAATGTGCGAAAATGTGGTGATAGGCACCTGAAAACACTAAAAAAATAATAAAATAAAATGTGTTCAAATGGATAATTTTGAGTATGACTCAGTTCGCCGGGAAATATGTAGGCTTAAGTTTTACGCCAACGGACGACCATAAGATAATCGAATAAATATCTGCAGCGACTTAGGGGAAGAAAAACAGTTTCCCATACTTTACTTACTGCATTTAAGGAACCCGCAGGTTCATTGCCGCTTATCCTGAGCAAGATTAATCCAGTCTCTACCATCATATCCCACCTCCCTCAAATCCATTTTAATATTATCTTCCCATCTACGTCTCGGCCTCCCTAAAGGTCTTTTTACCTCCGGCCTCCCAACTAACACTCTATATGCATTTCTGGATTCGCCCATACGTGCTACACGCCCTGCCCATCTCAAACGTCTGGATTTAATGTTCCTAATTATGTCAGGTGAAGAATACAATGCGTGCAGTTCTGTGTTGTGTAACTTCCTCCATTCTCCTGTAACTTCATCCCTCTTAGCCCCAAATATTTCCCTATAGAGTTTCCTATAGAGAGTGAAAAATAATTAAAACTGATAAACTCCGGGAGGTTGTATGGGACACCAAAACAAACGGTTTGAATGAGGAAAAAAAAAAGTTTTCTTCCCAGCCAGGATTCGAACTACGGAAGTCTTAGTTACCAGTCTATCGTGCTCTGGAGTGAACAAGGCTCTGAAATCAGCTACAAGGGTCGGTCCCGTTTTTTTTTTTTTGCCACTACTGTACATACTCATGCTCAGGGGGTATTCCACAAAAGTTTAAGACAAATATATATTTAAATAATTAACAAAAAATAAAAAGTAAGAATAGAAAAAAAAAAAGAACCCAGACATTACATTAATTGAAACTTTATATTGCCCCCCTAAACAATAACTTTGATTTTTTAATAAGGAGCATTAGCAGATAGAACGTTTGGTAATTTAGCTGTTATCTTATTATAGAACCTTGAACCGGAGTTGCTGCTGTGATTACAAGCTAAAGTTGTGGTATCTTTAGGTTCTGTTAGGCATATGTTGTTTGATCTTTTAGTTTTATATATATGTGGACACAAATTAAATATATTTCAGTTAAAATTTTTAAAAGATGAAAGAAGACGTGTCCCATGTACAATCTATTAATACCGTCACGTTTTGAAGTTTTGTTTAGAGTCAGTATTTCATCCCTCTCCCACTGCAATGCTAATAAGTATAATTTTATACAGGGACATCATTTTATTTTTACTTCAATTTTTATTGTACCCGAGTTTTTGAATGTACTTCACTCCCACCCCTTCTACTAAGGAAGTTCCAACTCCACACAGAACCAAGACCGCAGATAGTAAGCAGTACTGAGTTACTGAGTATAGTACGTTCCAGAAATATGTTCGCGTTTTCCAGTGACGAAAGAGCTTTCAATATTGAAACATATTTTCGCACAGGTACTGTCCGTTTGCCTACGTCGCATCCCGATTTCCCCCACCTGCTTCTGCTCGCCCCTCTGTAATAGCTGGGCTGTCTTAGCTCTTTTCTGAAAACATTAATTTCTCTTAGGAATTGGAAGTTTACGTAATATTATACAGCTGTTTAATTTAACTTAAATAAAAGGGCCTCGTTAAGTAATTAACTATTACGTGATTTCCTCCCTTCCTACAATCCTGCGGCATAACCACTTGGACGGACAGTAGATAGCATGTCTGAGTAATTTTATATTTTCGGGTCGGGCAGAAGTGAAGATTGAATTTACAGTACGTAGAGTAGGTACAGAATTATTTCAACATGAGTTACTAGTACGAAGGACAAAACTGGCAATTGGAATTAAATGCAATAGTCTATAGTGCGATAATATGCACAAAAGAACTGAAGCCTGTATCAAAATGAACGGCCACCATTTTCAAAATTGTGTTTAAATATTCATATTATGATTATTTTTCAATTTAACTTCTTTCTCTATATTGTACGCTAATGTGCTGTAGACAGTATAATACACACTGCATAATGAATACGTTCGCATGGATAACTCACTTCGTGAGTAAAAACACTTATTCTTAATACAGTACTGTACTTTGATTAAAGAAAAACCTAATGCAAATTATCAAACTCAAAATCACGATATTTCCTAGTTTACGTAAATGGATGAACTACTTTTCTTCCTTCCTATACCTAGTAGAGTGATTTGTGTTTTACGCCAGTATCATCGAATTCCAGTCTTGGAGGGGGGAGCAAGCGATGTTTCCGGTTCTCTAAAGGTATAGAGAGGTTAATATTAAAAATGTTAGTAAAAATAAAATGATGCCCTGTATATGAGACACAGAGTAGCCATTCCTATGAACAGTGGCGTGCCGCTCCACTTCTGAAATGTTTGCATACATTGCAAACCGGTTATAATTTGTGATGACGGTGCAGCTGCTACTCTAGCATGAACACCACTGAAAACTGGAAAACACAATACAGGCGAGTCAAGACGCACGTGCAAAGTAGGGTGGAGAGTAGAAAACGTAGTTTCGTTGTCAGTATGGCTACAGAACGAGACAGCATTAATGGAATCCAGTGTACCTGCACAGAAGAGTACACTTCGAGCCTCCCTGCTCTTTGTTCCTCGGCACTACGAAGAGGTGACAGACATAATCCTCTTACGCTCGGGAAAGAGTCGGTATTAAATTTTATAGAGCACTGGATGGACCACGGAAGCGTTCAGAAGCTACTAGTGGATTAAAAATCCTGCCGCTGAGCGGGCTTGAACCCATGCTCTTCCAGTTCGTAATCTCGCTTTACTGTCAGAGCAACTCAACTCCTAGTACAGAGTAATTGAGATTCAGTACATTGATTACACGTACAGCATTGACCCGATACAAATTTCTGTACGATCATTAATTCACTCCAAAGCTAGCCAACCTCAACGACACACCCTTCGATGTTTCCAGGAGACAAGACATCAGAGTGCTGAAGAGAAGTCTGCACTCTATTCTCATGAAAAGAGCAAATATAAAGCTGGGATGCGAAAGAGGAGGGCACCAACGTCAGTTCAACCGTTTTATATTGCAATCATGTGTAAGCACGTTCAACATGGTCCTTCACACGCAAAGTAACTTCCCCACAAAACCAATGTTATACGCCAAGAACTGCGGAGTTTTACGAGAGGCCGCAAACAAGGTACCTCTCACTGCAATGTGCTTAACTATTAATGCATGGGATTGCTTACAGTGCTAGAAAAGTTTCCAACAGTCACTACTGAAAAAGCCTTTGCTGAGGCTGCCTTTTAATGATAGGTTTATGTTGGAAAAGCGGAATATTCCCTTTCTGCTGCTTGACATACATTTCATTACACGAGTGCGTCTGGATTAAGAGCATGGTCTAAACAAACGCTAAAGCCTTAGTTTTTAACAACCACACAGTGACGTCTGCGTGAGCGTGATGCGGCACGCATAAGTCAAATATGTGTGTATTTAGGAGGCTGTTAATAGCCACGCGAGTGACTGTTGCGCAAGACCCGCTGCTTAATGCGGCAGTGAGATTCAGATTTTAATTTCGGCGTGACACGCAGTAGTGTGTTATGTATGCACTGTGGTATATTTATTAGGGATAGGAAGTATAATTATGCAGTAAAAAGCAGTATTGTTGCTTCGTATATTTAATTTAGCCCCAATATACGTCTGATATAATAAAATTACATTAATATATTTGGGAAGGCGTGGTGTACATTACTGTTGAGAAAGCGTGGTTTACAACGTTACCAATTAAATCTTCTAGTCTTAATCTAATAATTAGAGTACGGTACTTAGGACGTTAAAATGTAATTTTAGGTGTCTAAAATAGGCTTAAAAGTGTAGGAAATAGTCTCTAAAGAACTGCTGATATATCGTAGTCAATTCGTTCTCTAGTGATTAAACTGTTATGACGTAATTTTGAGTTCTTTTGAAATATCTAAAATTTCTCTTCCAGTCTAGCAATACGTACCCTGGTTTGTTTCCTGAGAAATTACATATCGAATTAAGTGAGTCACTATGCATCCTGTTTCCTGATTGACCACGCTTCACTTTCACACATTAGTACCGGCCTTATCTTGTTCTTCATTATAAGTTCTAGCCTAAATATTTCAATGGTCAGACTTGTTTGCAATAGTGTATTTCGGATGGATAATTTGCTTGGAATATGTATAATAATAATAATAATAATAATAATAATAATAATAACATAATAAGCACACAGAAAACTGTAAGAGATTAAATGGTTGTAAGCTACATGGAAGACCAAAAATTGCATGAAAATGGAAACAAAACAAAAAATAAAAAAGAGAAGAACTAGAAGGCGTCTGAAAGAGACTAGGCTGAAGACATTATTAAAGTTATCGAAAGGTAAAAATAGACGCAAATAAGTGGTATGTTAAAATAGCTTTTGAGATACTAGAAACAGTCACAATGGTCGTCTACATGAAGTATGAAATAGAGCAGTAAGACAAGGATGCCCTTCATCACCTACCCCGTTCAACATCTACTTGGAGGATTTGGTAAAGGACTGTTTTCAGAACATGGTAGGGGTGATAGTGTGAGGAAGAAGAAGTGCATAAGATTTGCTGATGATTTGCCGTAGTTAGCAGAAGAGAACATGACACTAAGGGACATGCTACTAGAGCTAAATGAGAGCTGTGAGCAGTATGGATGGTTTGGAGATAAATGCAAACAAGGCGAAGACTATGACTGACGGAAGGTAAACATACGAATACTAAATGAGGCGATAGAGCAAGTGGAGAGCTTCAAATTCTTGATGTGCACTATAAGCAATAACATGAGCTGCTGCTAAGAAATCAAAAGGAGGATAGCAATGGCCACGGAAACTTTTAATAGGAAAAGGCGCATCATCTTGCGGACCTCTGGAAATAGAACTAAGGAAGAGAGTAGTGAAGTGTTTGTGTGGAGTGCGGCATTGTTTAGAGCAGGAACATGGACAATATGACGAAGTGAAGAGAAAGGACTAGAAGCTTGACGTCGTTGTTCCGGCAATAACTCCAATGTGACATATTTATCGAAATTCAGATTTTTGCTATATTAAATAACTTAAATAGTGATACAGCAAATAATAAAATCTCCTACATGTAATTATATTAACTTTCTTTAGAGAATGTAAGAATTCACAATCTCCTATGCACTACTGCCATAGAAGAATAAATTAGCCGTTCAGAGCAGAAGTGGTGTAAGTCAAAAACGGGTAATGAGGGTTAAAGTAAACATTCTGTAAAATACAGCGCAAAGTAGCAATTAATATTCAGTTTATTTAAACTATTAGTAGTCAGTGGATAGCACGAAGGACATAATAATTGCTACTTTGCGTTGTATTTTACAGAGTTTTTACTTTAAACCTCATTATCCAATTTTGACTTACACCACTTCTCCTCTGAACGGCTCAAATATGTTTTATCTTCCTACTGAAAAAATTGCATGTTTTGCACATAGGAGTTATTGCAGGAACAACGACGATTTGAAATGTGGATATGGGGAAGAATGGAGCGTGTGAAATGGACAGACAGAATAAGAAATGAAGCTGTGTTCGAAAGAATGAGTGAAGAAAGGCTGATGCTGAAACTCATCTGGAAGAGAAAAGGAGTTGGTTAATTCACTGGCTGAGAAGAAACTGTGTACTGAAGGACGCACTGGAGGGAATGATGAACGAAAGAAGAGATCGAAGCAGAAGAAGATATCAGATGATAGACGACAATAAGATATATGGATATATGCGAAGACTACGAGGAAGGCATAACATAGGAAGGATTGGAGAATGCTGGATTTGCAGTGGAAGATCTGCCCTTGGGAAGAAGACTATGTATAAATATATATAACAAAAATCTGGAAAATGTAAAATAGGGACCTACTGACTGCCTGATATCGTCAAGGATAAATCCCGTTCTTGCAATTTCTTTACATCACAATCATTCCACTACGTCATACGATTTATACAACCAACTAACTAACAAAAGTAAACTGTTAAAATGAGCATGAAGTGCAGATATCCATAAGGTTGTTTTGTAAAGATACGGACATCACAAAAGGCAGCCTATGATCTTTGTGTTTATCTTCCACTTCTTTGCTCGTTGAACTGTATGTCAGTCTCAAATTCAGTGAATAGTGAACTGGAATCTCAGCTTTTGATAACTGGCGGATGTTTGATGTGCGGCGGGTGGCGTCGGCGATCTCGCAGGCGCTCGGCGCTGCGGTCCGGTCGGCGGGCGGCAGCAGACAAAAACAAGCGCAGCGTCTTGCAGCGCGATGAAAACGTCTTGTTTGTTTTGTTTGAAATTAGCTCGCAGGAGCAGCAGGGGATTAATTCACTCCGCAGGGAAGCAGACACAATTCAATGTATATACTGCGCATCTCTCGCCGTGATGTCCGCATGTCAGGGACCGGACCCGGCCTCATAATTGGTGAGCATCTGTCGGCATTATAATATCTGTTCGTTGCAGGGGAGCAGAATCGAATGGGCACACTCAGCACTTTACAAAACTTCTCATTTTAAGCGCAAATATTCTAAAAACGAATATACTCTTATGTGAACTTCGAGATAAGATAATAGCCTACATACAGCGGGTGTGGACAATGACTAATGTTCTTTGTGCCACGTGTAGTACTGTTTTAATTGCCCCACTGGGCTTTATTGTTTCCCTAGGTCAGTGTGGCAGCACTGACGCTTATAAACTTATAGCACAAACACTTTCCAAGTTTGCAAATTTGACTAGTGATTTTTATTTTTAATAGATAGATAGATAGATGGATTTATTGAGTAATATTATACACACAGATTTTATAATATCATAATTTTCTCTAAAATCCAATGCAGGGGTCTTCTGACCATACGTGCTTTGTACCCGAAACAAGTCCTCCTTTGTAGGTTCCCCCCCCCCCCACCTATGATTAGATCCAACTACTCTCTAAAAGAGCACTATATTAAAATGGGAATAGCACAATAAAACATTATATAATATATCCTAACCTAAAAGAGTACAGTTGGGTGGAGACTATTATCCCTTCCTCAGTTCGTGTCACAAACTTCAACAGCTGAAGTTCTAATCTTTCTCGCCTTCAAGAGGAACAATCCAGTATTTTGTTCCCATTCTCTATTCCCCATGAGGTCAAGAAATGCAAGCGAACTCCTATTCTGATTTAACATCGAGGGTGGTAGATATTTTCTTCGTACATGTTCCAATTCGACACACTGTAATAAAATATTATGGTTATAGGAGTCCTTTTCTTTGCAAAGCGGACAAAGACGCTCCCCTTCTTCGTTGACAATTTTATTACCCTTCCATGCCCCCAATCTTAGCCACGCTAAACCTGCTCTGCTGTCTTTGTTACAAGAGTTTATGTAGTCACACCTCCCCCAGCTAAGCATGAGATCTGATTGTAAATGTAGTGATGACTTTTCCGAACATTGGAGCTCAATCTCTTGCCTCTCGATATCAATTAAACTCATCTTCACATTACGCCAGCAGTGGCAGAGTTGTAAGCTCCGAAACCGGTTGTGGAGCTAGAGACGGCCAGCCGGAGCGTGAACTTGCTTATGTCTGTGGAAGCACCGGAGCACGCAACGAGTTATAGTGGAGCGCTCCGCTCCGTGTAGGCTGTGTCTGACAACGCTAGTCACTAGGCAAATTTGCAAATTTGGAAAGTGTTTATGTTATAAGTTTATAAGCGTACTCTAACGACCCTTTCAATGTGCAGGGTTATTTCACTTCCACCCTGTATAGCCGTTAAATAATCGATTAAAAACACAGATATAACACGACTATTATAGATTATGTCTTTTTTCGTACGTCATAATTTGATAATTATCTAAGTACATTCCGCAGGACGGCTTACATGGGGTGAGACGAGTAGTGGAAAGGCATAGGCCTACTGTTAGAGTTTACATAGCTATTCCATTAATTCCAAAACCACCTTCAAGGACATAACGTTGTGCGAAAAAGTTTATGTGTTCTATATAGAAAATTCTCATATTTGAAAATTTGCTTCAACATAGTTAAAATAAATGAAATTAAATACCTAGAATTATAAGGTCTTCATATGCCGGGTATGCTTAACCTAGTGTATCTCCAGATAGGCTATGCCTCCATGATTCCTACCCTTATTTAACAGCGCTGACCTACCCGTATTTAACAGCAAGTCCTGTTCACAGTTCACTTTATGTCGCTTTAAATGTTGCCGTAATAAACTTACCTAACGACAAAGGACGAGCTATTGGCGCTATAAAACAGAGACCTTCGAGATAAGGGAATGAATAACCACAGAAAATCCCGTTTGTAGGTTTAATGTTAAGCTGGTGAACGTTAGTAACAAAAAAGACTTGCCAAATTTCAATAAAAATTATTTAGGTACTGAATATGAGAAAGTAATAGTAGTAGTACGAAGTCGAACACGAAGGAAGCTGTAGGAATGCCTACTAAAAACTGTAATAATTGCTATTCAATGATCTACAGAAACTTTCGTCTTGACAAGAAATAAATAATCAGAGTACGTACAGTAGTGGCAAAAAAAAAACCGGACCGACCCTTGTAGCTGATTTCAGAGCCTTGTTCACTCCAGAGCACGATAGACTGGTAACTAAGACTTTCGTGGTTCGAATCCTGTCTGGGAAGGACACTTTTCTTTGTTCCTTATTCAAATTTATTCCCAATACTTTTCGATTGCAGCGATATTTTACTACTTAATTAACTTACTATTCCAAGAACATGAATTTTACCATGCTCTGCCCGATAAACCTTACCAGGTATAGTTCCTACAACGTCGTTGAATAACCGATTTTAAAATCGGGCAGGGCATAGTTGCGCCATACGGTCAGATAAAATGCAGCATATAAAAAAGGGTCCCTGTTTTGTGGGCATAGTTACGCCCCGTTCCCATCAGGTAGAGAAAAAGGCATGGCATAGTTGCGCCCCGTTCCCTTCAGGTAGAGAAAACGTCATGGCATAGTTGCGCCCCGATGAAATAGGCAGAGAAAAAGACACTACGGAAACTCGAGCCTCGTAATCAACCAACCTTATTGATTTCTTATTCGATTTATATTCATGATCGAAACCGTTAAAATGAACACCATGAAGTTGGCAGTATTTTATTAACTGTTTTTCTACTGTTTATGCAGTGATTATCGATAGCCTACCGTTAAAATGAACACCATGAAGTTGACAGTACTTTATTAACTGTTTTCCTACTGTTTATGCAGTGATTATCAATTGCCTACCGTTAAAATGAACACCATGAAGTTGGCAATACTTCATTAACTGACATATTCAAATGAGTGAGCCGTTGAAATATGGGGCCTTAGCAGTCTTGACATTTTATTAGTGATTTTCACACCGTCTGTGACGTATAGTGAGGTTAATTTAAAATGAATGTTAAGTTTAGTGAAAAGGGTGAAGAGTTAATAATTGATAATGGTTCTAAGTTTCAATTTTCGAAACCCTGTACCGTAGGGTTAAGATATCGATGTAGAAACAAAAAATGCAGTTCATTTATTGTGTGTGATCAATAAAAAAAGTGTTATTTTAAATAGCAAAATGATCATACGCTAGACTACCTGATTTCAATGCAGCTATCACTGTAATATTTTTAAGTAATTTATTTATTTTATGACAATCACTTTCGTGTGTACTATGCTCATCGGGGCGCAACTATGCCATGTCCATCCTGCTACCTGATTTCTTCGGGGCGCAACTATGCCATGTCCCATCTGCTACCTGATTTCTTCGAGGCGCAACTATGCCATGTCCCATCTGCTACCTGATTTCTTCGGGGCGCAACTATGCCATGTCCCATCTGCTACCTGATTTCTTCGGGGCGCAACTATGCCATGTCCCATCTGCTACCTGATTTCTTCGGGGCGCAACTATGCCATGTCCCATCTGCTACCTGATTTCTTCGGGGCGCAACTGTGCCATGTCCCATCTGCTACCTGATTTCTTCGGGGCGTAACTATGCCATGTCCCATCTGCTACCTGATTTCTTCGGGACGCAACTATGCCATGTCCCATCTGCTACCTGATTTCTTCGGGGCGCAACTATGTCATGTCCCATCTGCTACCTGATTTCTTCGGGGCGCAACTATGCCATGTCCCATCTGCTACCTGATTTCTTCGGGGCGCAACTGTGCCATGTCCCATCTGCTACCTGATTTCTTCGGGGCGCAACTATGCCATGTCCCATCTGCTACCTGATTTCTTCGGGGCGCAACTATGCCATGTCCCATCTGCTACCTGATTTCTTCGGGGCGCAACTATGTCATGTCCCATCTGCTACCTGATTTCTTCGGGGCGCAATTATGCCATGTCCCATCTGCTACCTGATTTCTTCGGGGCGCATGTATACCATTTCCCATCTGCTACCTGATTTCTTCGGGGTGCAATTATGCCATGTCCCATCTGCTACCTGATTTCTTCGGGGCGCAACTATGCCATGTCCCATCTGCTACCTGATTTCTTCGGGGCGCAACTATGCCATGTCCCATCTGCTACCTGATTCCTTCGGGGCGCAACTATGCCATGTCCCATCTGCTACCTGATTTCTTCGGGGCGCAACTATGCCATGTCCCATCTGCTACCTGATTCCTTCGGGGCGCAACTATGCCATGTCCCGTCTGCTATCTGATTTCTTCGGGGCGCAACTATGCCATGTCCCATCTGCTACCTGATTTCTTCGGGGCGCAATTATGCCATGTCCCATCTGCTACCTGATTTCTTCGGGGCGCATGTATACCATTTCCCATCTGCTACCTGATTTCTTCGGGGTGCAATTATGCCATGTCCCATCTGCTACCTGATTTCTTCGGGGCGCAACTATGCCATGTCCCATCTGCTACCTGATTTCTTCGGGGCGCAACTATGCCATGTCCCATCTGCTACCTGATTTCTTCGGGGCGCAACTATGCCATGTCCCGTCTGCTATCTGATTTCTTCGGGGCGCAACTATGCCATGTCCCATCTGCTACCTGATTTCTTCGGGGCGCAATTATGCCATGCCTAGGCCTCCCAATTGACCGCGGGGCGCAACTATGCCATACCGTTAAAATCACAGCGGAGAACGGGTTGTCTGTAAACAAACTAGGCTATATAAGGTGTAATAGTAATTTTATTAGAAAAACAAACAAGTCTGAAAGTGCAGGATTTGAGTAATCTATACCTTCACCTAATTAAGCAAGTTACACACCCGTTAAGACCCAGTAGTCGCTTGGATGCAGCAGTGCAGTAACAAAATTAATGGCTCAGTTTAATGATTATTCATGTGTTATGGAGACAAGAGTCTTGCACTTGTTCTTAGGAGTCCCGAAGCCGGGGTACCTCGCAGGAACACGAGGAGAACTTCTTGTTTGTTTTCTAGGAAATTAGCTCGCCTGGATCTGCGGGGGAGTAATTCACTCTGCAGGGAACGAGACCCCAATCGCACATCTCAACGTGATGCCCTCATGAGGCTGCCCGATCTCGTTCTCTCGAGGTTAGCACGTCTGCATTGTATTAACAAGATCTGCGGATCAAACCTTACCCAGATTGGAATTTTTCGCTCCGGGAAAAACAGCGGGATTTTACAATTGAATAAGGATGAAAGTAGAGCTCATATAACGAAACCAAGCCGGCATGGCCCGCGCTAATGAAAACTACATGCAAAGCGATGAATTGTGAACTCGACAAAACGACCCTGCCCCGTTCCATGTGATTTACATGTGAAAATACGAGGGAACTAAGTTGCAGAAGCCGATTTTAAACTCTGTCTGTAGCACTCT
Organism: Periplaneta americana; assembly: GCF_040183065.1. Classification (NCBI taxonomy): domain Eukaryota; kingdom Metazoa; phylum Arthropoda; class Insecta; order Blattodea; family Blattidae; genus Periplaneta; species Periplaneta americana. The sequence continues at coordinate 153,858,064 of NC_091127.1, read as the reverse complement.
GGCATCCCTTCATGTGACTCACATTCTGCAGTTGATAAACCAAAGAGCAAATCTTTCCCTTCTCTCGCCAGTTCACACATGAGAGACGCGTGAGGAAGCACTCACAATGAATTTTCATAGAATCGTGATTTGGTATGTTTAATTCTCGATGTGTCTATCATAATCAGGAACTCAGTGGCTTCCTGGATGACTCCTGCACATGATCAGTGCCTAGAAGATCAATAAACTGTACATAATATCGCTATTAAACAGCGTACAGTATAAACTCAAGCCAATACGCGTATTTATTAATTTTTCTTTTGCGTTCTGCTTCTTACTTCCAATCTCTTTTCATTTTCCCCATTTATTTCTTTTCCAAATGCCTTACGTTTCTTTCTCTTCTTTCACTCATTTTTCCATGCCATAATTTTTCATTTCTTCTTTTCCTTCATCCTTTCCTTTCTTTCCAATTCCTTCCTATCTACAATTTCTATCTCTGTACTTCCATTCTTCACTTTCTTTCGTTTTTTCCTCTTGTCTTTTCCTCCTTTCGTTTCTTCCTCTTTTCCTTTCTTTCTCTTTTCCTTCTATTTCGTTTCTTCCTCTTGTCCTTTCCTCCTTTCGTTTCTTCCTCTTGTCCTTTCCCCGTTTCGTTTCTTGCTCTTATCCTTTCCTCCTTTCGTTTCTTCCTCCTTTCCTTTCCTTCTCTTTTCCTTCTATTTCGTTTCTTCCTCTTGTCCTTTCCTCCTTTCGTTTCTTGCTCTTATCCTTTCCTCCTTTCGGTTCTTGCTCTTATCCTTTCCTCCTTTCGTTTCTTCCTCTTTTCCTTTCCCCCTTTCGTTTCTTGCTCTTATCCTTTCCTCCTTTCGTTTCTTGCTCTTTTCCTTTCTTTCTCTTTTCCTTTTATTTCGTTTCTTGCTCTTATCCCTTCCTCCTTTCGTTACTTCCTCTTTTTCTTTCTTTCTACTTTCCTTCTATTTCGTTTCTTCCTCTTGTCCTTTCCCCCTTTCGTTTCTTGCTCTTATCCTTTCCTCCTTTCGTTTCTTGCTCTTATCCTTTCCTCCTTTCGTTTCTTCCTCTTTTCCTTTCTTTCTCTTTTCCTTCTATTTCGTTTCTTCCTCTTGTCCTTTCCCCCTTTCGTTTCTTGCTCTTATCCTTTCCTCCTTTCGTTTCTTCCTCTTTTCCTTTCTTTCTCTTGTCCTTTCCTCCTTTCGTTTCTTCCTCTTTTCCTTTCTTTCTCTTTTCCTTCTATTTCGCTTCTTGCTCTTATCCTTTCCTCCTTTAGTTTCTTCCTCTTGTACTTTCCTCCCTTCTTTCATTTTTTCCTCTATCCTTTATTTTTCTGTTTCTTTTTCATCTCCTCTCTTTCTTGCATTTCTCTTTTACTCTTTTTTACTTTCGTTTCTTTTTCTTTGCCTTCTCCCTCCATTTGTTTCCTATTTCCTTCTTTCTTCCGTTTCTTCCTCTCTTCTTTCTGTTTCTTTTTCTGTCCCTCCTTTCTTTCTTTTCTTTATTCTTTGCCTTTTTCCTTTTCCCATACATTCCATATTCCATTCTTTCTTATTTCCTTATTTGATTTTAATTTTTTCCCTCCTTCTCTACTCTTCTATTTTGTCCATAGTCATATTTTTTTTATTTCTCCTTCTCCTGTTCCTACTCTCTTTTCCTCTCATTTCTTCCTTTTTCGCTATTTTCTTCCTTTCTTTGTTTCTAAATCAAATTTTTATTTTATCTCTTTCTCGTGTTCTTTCCATTTGTTCTTTTTCTTTTTTAATTTTCAGTTATTCCTCTTCTTCTTTCTCTGCTTTCTTTCCAATTCTCTCATATTAATTTTTCTTCTTCCTTCCACTCTTTCCCTATTACTTTTTTTCTTCCTATTTTCTACTTCTTTTTCCGACAATTAGACTATGACCTATCGCTAAAGAGATCATGTAGAGGAAGTGATACAAATATGGAATACCATTTTGTTTTTGTTTTTTTCGTTTGGAACCTACATGTTTTGAATATATTGTTACATAAACTTGGACAGTTTCTCTATCTTGTCAGATGTACAACGATATCTTTATCTGATTTTAAGTGGTGAGCATTTATTTCTCAATTCCTCTATGCGGGACACGGTGTATTATATCTCCAAACGTGAATATTTATTTTGTGCTCTACTGTGTGGCTGAATGTTTACATGTTGAGGCATATATCTCCTATTTCCCTCATCCACATAACTCAGTCGTCCGTGTGTTCGTAACTTTATGCGTTTCGGTACCCAGGACCGCGTTCTGCTGATTAATGTTGGATCAAGTTTGATAGGACAAGACTGTACAAGTGTTCAAGAAACATTATTATATTACAATCACTTTCAGAACAGTTTATGATATTTTAACATGAAAGGTCTCTCTTGCATGCATAAGATTACGACACAACTTTGTGATGGAGAGACAAAATTACGAGCACGAAAGTAAAAAACCAGGTTCTCCACTCAACAAGCTAAAGGTAGACTGTAGCGTGCCGAACTGGAGGTGTTCGAGGCCTACAGGTAATTGATAAAGCTCTGGGTTCATTTGTTAACTTCTTACAATAGATCGGCTAATTCTCTACTCCAGTACACCCCCTTCCAAAGATCCGGAATCACACATTGCATTACCGCGTATCGGGATAACAACTCAATTTTCTGTTAATGCCTTTTTCCACGAATACACCACATATAAGAAAATTATGATAATATAATAAATTCCTGCTCACTTAAGTAAAATATGTAGTTTGCTACTTTCATGAAATTTACATACATTGCATAAAATTTTTGTCTTTGGAAAAAAAAAAGTACGACATAATTCAGTATGCAGGGTCAGTCAGGAGGAAAGGTACTTGGTTTGAGGGTGATAATATTGGTGATTAATTATGTATTGATATTAATATTAATACTGGTATTACTAAATAATTTATTAATTACGTTCCAATTTCACAAGCCTAGTTACTTCCATATTATCATTTGCCATGTTATCATTTGAAATGTGTTATAGAGTGTCATGAAATGTGTTATAGAGTGTTTTGAAATGTGTTATAGAGTGTCACTGAAATGTGTTATAGAGTGTTTTGAAATGTGTTATAGAGTGTTTTGAAATGTGTTACAGAGTGTCATGAAATGTGTTATAGAGTGTCATGAAATATGTTATAGAGTGTTTTGAAATGTGTTATAGAGTGTCAGTGAAATGTGTTATAGAGTGTTTTGAAATGTGTTAAAGAGTGTCATGAAATGTGTTTATAGAGTGTTTTGAAATGTGTTATAGAGTGTCATGAAATGTGTTATAGAGTGTTTTGAAATGTGTTATAGAGTGTCAGTAAAATGTGTGCTAAAGTGTCAGTGAAATGCGTCACAGTGCCACTACAGTGAGTGAGATGAAAGTACTGAAACTTATGTAGGGCCTATACATAATTATGTAGGTTGTAATGTATAATTAGGTATTTTATTTATGTTTTATTATTATTGTGTTAAATTATATTGTGTATTCTTATTGTATTGTGTATAAAATTGTATTGTGTATTGTATAATTGTATTGTGTATTGTAAATTTATTGTGTATTGCTTAACATTTTATTGTGTATTGTTTATATTGTGTATACCACTGCCACCGGGTGCTTGCCCACTTGCAGTGTAAATATATACACACATACATACTGCAAACCAAAATTATTGCTGCCATCATAACAGTTAGAAAATAACTGCCAGTAGTCGTATTTGTCAGTACTCGACATTCGAAACAAAGTTGGTAAAAGAAAATTCAACCTGACATATAGAAAATCACTATAATCCACTAGCATATGTAGCAATATGGGAAAAATGGTTAGGTTTCACCCTTAAGATATTAAGTAACCTGATCCGGACTATGAATAATGTTGTCTATTCTCTTTTTCAAAAAACTTAGACCCACAAAACACATTTTTTTTTCTGAAAAAATCTTGACAGTTACAAAAAAACATTATTTCACTTTTTTATTCAGTTATTTATGCTCTGTTACCAGTATTTCTTTGCCAGTTATATACAGGGACATCATTTTATTTTTACTAACATTTTTAATATTAACTAGCCTATACCTCTGGATCAAAGCCGTTTGCTACCCCCTTCCACGACTGGAGTTCGATGATACTGGCGTAATATACAAACAAATCACTTTACTAGGTATAGGAGGGAAGAAAAGTAGTTCATCCATTTACGTAAACTAGGAAATGTTGCGCTTTTGAGTTTGATTATTTTCATTAGGTTTTTTTTTAAATCAAAACACAGTACAGTATTAACAATGAGTGTTTTTAGTCACGAACTGAGCTATCCATGCGAACGTATTCATTATGCAGTGTATATTATACTGTTTACAGCACATTAGCGTACAATATAGAGAATGAAGTTAAATTGAAAAATAATCATAATATGGATATTTAAACGCATTTTTTTTAAATGGTGGCCGTTCATTTTGATACAGGCTTCAGTTCTAATCTGCATATTATCGCACTATAGACTATTGTATCTAATTCCAATTACCAGTTTCGTTCTTCGTACTATTAACTCATGTTGAAAAAATTCTGTACCTACTCTATAAAAGAGTACCTTACGTACTGTAAATTCAATCTTCACTTCTGCCCGATCCGAAAAGATAAAATTACTCAGACATGCTATCTACTGTCCGTCCAAGTGGTTATGTCGTAGGGTCGTAGAAAGGGAGGAAATCACGTGACAGTTAATTACTTAACGAGGCCCTATTATTTAAGTTATTTTAAACAGTTGTATAATATTACGTAGACGTCCAATTCCTAACAGATATTAATGTTCTCAGAAAAGAGCTAAGACAGCCCAGCCAAAAGCTGGCGAATAAAATCTGGTGGGGGAAACCGGGATACGACGTAGGCAAATGGACGACAGTACCTGTGCGAAAATGATTCAATATTGAAAGCTCTTTCGTCACTGAAAAACGCGAACATATTTTTGGAACGTACTGTTTACTATGACCGTAAGACTACTATGACTATATATGCGGTCTTGGATCTGTATGGAGGACGGTTGAAATTCATTAGTAGAAGGGGTGGGAGTGAAGTACATTCAAAAACTCTGGTACAATAAAAATTGATGTAAAAATAAAATGATGTCCCTGTATATTAAAAGGTGCTTGGCTTTATGTAGATGTACATACGCATGCACTTCATTCAACTGATATTCTTGATGGTACTATTAACTGAATTTGACGTATACATGCCAATAAATGTCAGGTTCGTTAGACTTTAAATCGGGCTTTAAAAACAGGTAGGCCTAGACATGCGTGAGGATTTGAAAGAAAATTTCCAACTGCCTAAGACAGTTTAGCAACGCACAGAAAGTTTTAGCCAACTTAGTGAAATTAACAGACGAAGTGTTTTGCGCAATTATGGCTTTCTTATTTGTCTAATTATTTATCTTCATTCCCAACCGTCCCGAGGCCTTGGTTTTGTCAGTTTCATTCCAGAGTTTTGTACTTTTTGTGCCACTCAAGCACAATAGTTCCTCCACATAAGTTTATGACACTTTGAGTTTGGATTAATATCTTTGTCGTCTTCTCGCGATGTGAAATGATGCTTGCTTGTGTAACTGGGGCGTAGATAAGAAACTGAGCGAAATGGAACTTTTTTTTTTAATTATAATGGAATTGAGAGTGCGGTGTTGACGTTTTGTGTTCGTATGTGTGTGAAGGGGCGTGTTCAGGAAATCCCAATGTCAGGACTTACGGAAAATAATCGTAAATCTTAAAGCGAGGGTCAGGAAGTTCTTATCGCCACCACTTGAGCGCTAGTGGTGGAGGAAGTTGTAGGTCTTATGTAATATCACGTAAATCACGGGCAACGCCGCGGCCCCCAGTTAAATGGTGAGTGAATATTCTAGAATAGTGACGTCGTTGTAATAGTGTTAAGCGGGCTTGTTTCTGACGTTAGATGGTATCTCTGCTAAGTACCAACCCAGCACTTCCTGCTCTTTCAGACCTGCTGCGAGTACCGGTCAACATTCTTGGAGGGTTCGTCTGTTTATCGGTGTTGCTATTTTTCAGTGCCGTGTCATCTCTGGCGACCGCAACAGATTTACGCGTTTTCGTGCCGCAAGTTTGCGCTGTTTGTTTTTGTAGTTTACGTCCCCACAATTTAGTTTTGAGGCCGTGAAAGATGTGAAGATAATTACAGTCAAGTGTAGCTGTTCCTGGGAGGAAGTGTTGCGGACTGTTTTGTGGCCAACCTAAACCCTGGCCTGCACGACGTGTAGGGTCACGTAAAATATTAATCAGAACACACTGCTTTAGAATCACCAACACAGATTCATTTATGAAAATTTTACCTTGTTGCAGAACTGTAAATTATCACAACCGTTTCTGTAAAAATAGTCTTAGATTTCGTATCACTTGAAAATTTTGTATTTTGTAATCGCTTGTTGCGGTTTAATTTTTTTAACTTTTAATAATGATGATAATAATAATAATAATAATAATAATAATAATAATAATAATAATTTATTTTGGCTGGCAGAGTTAAGGCCGTAAGGCCTTCTCTTCCACTCAACCAGCAAAAAGTATATATACGTATGTATGAACTTAAAAAGAATTAAACAATTTGATTTAGATAAGAGTTACATGCATAGAAAAGTTATTTACGAATTAAACAACAAAATACTATGAACTATTAATTAAACATTGAAAAACAAACTAGGGAGAGTCGGGTAGTATCGGACAGCGGGTAATATCGGACAGTGAGTTTCTTTCATCTACCACACGATGATAGTACCTGATTGACATGGTTACGTTTCTGTGATATCGCATAGAGAAACGTAACCATGTCATTCAGGTACTACCATATGGTGATAGATGACAGAAACGCACTGTCCGATATTACCCGATGTCCGATACTACCCGACTTTCCCCTATATAGCAGAATTAAGCTAAAATACATAGAATGTTAATATATTTCAAATAATGTTAGATAATAGAAAGAGATTATTATGAGACAATTTTGAAAATACAGCACTATCAGGATGCATGTCTAAAGGAAGGAGTAACAATGTAGTCAGTGATCGTTTAAGTCAGTATGATTTGAGTGACATGCAAAGAAGGTTAACTTTTCGGGACTACTTGAAGGTTCAATTACTCAAGGTTTGAATGGTTCACAACTGTGTTGAATATGCTGTCCGTTTCCCAGTTATTAGTTCCGAAACTTCTCTTATGACTAGAAACCCAGATTGTTCAAATAATAAGATAGCAAAATAAATTCTATGATAGAAACTAGAAGATCGTCAATGAAAAGGTGGGATGAGACAATATATGTAAAGTCAGAAGGTGATGAGCAGTTGTTATGAAATACCCTACGAGTAGGCTATAATGTAAACATTAATTGAAGAATATATTTCATATTGAATGTGCTAAAACAGTATCAATTCCTACATTGCATTTATTATTTTACGGTTTTGTATCTAATTCAAGCATAAATATATTTATATACATTAGAAAAGAAAAAAAAATATATATATGCATTTTAGTACATCAGTTATTCATAGATTTCAAAAAGGCGTATGACTCGGTTAAGAGAGAAGTTTTATATAATATTCTTATTGAATTTGGTATTCCCAAGAAACTAGTTCGATTAATTAAAATGTGTCTTAGTGAAACTTACAGCAGAGTCCGTATAGGCCAGTTTCTATCTGATGCTTTTCCAATTCACTGCGGGCTAAAGCAGGGAGATGCACTATCACCTTTACTTTTTAACTTCGCTCTAGAATATGCCATTAGGAAAGTTCAGGATAATAGACAGGCTTTGGAGTTGAATGGGTTGCATCAGCTTCTTGTCTATGCGGATGACGTGAACATGTTAGGAGAAAATCCACAAACGATTAGGAAAAACGCGGAAATTCTAGTTGAAGTAAAGCGATAGGGTTAGAAGTAAATCTCGAAAGACTAAGTATATGATTATGTCTCGTGACCAGAATATTGTACGAAATGGAACTATAAAAATTGGAGATTTATCTTTCGAAGAGGTGAAAAAATTCAAATATCTTGGAGCAACAGTAACAAATATAAATGACACTCTGCAGGAAATTAAATGCAGAATAAATATGGGAAATGCGTGTTATTATTCGGTTGATAAGCTTTTGTCATCTAGTCTTGTGTCAAAAAATCTGAAATTTAGAATTTATAAAACAGTTATATTACCGGTTGCCCTGTATGGTTGTGAAACTTGGACTCTCACTTTGAGAGAGGAACAGAGATTAAAGGTGTTTGAGAATAAGGTTCTTAAGAAAATATTTGGGGCTAAGAGGGATGAAGTTACAGGAGAATGGAGAAAATTACACAACGCAGAGCTGCACGCATTGTATTCTTCACCTGACATAAATAGGAACATAAAATCCAGACGTTTAAGATGGGCAGGACATGTAGCACTCATGGGCGAATCCAGAAATGCATATAGAGTGTTAGTTGGGAGGCCGGAGGGAAAAAGACCTTTGGGGAGGCCGAGACGTAGGTGGGAAGATAATATTAAATTTGGATTTGAGGGAGGTGGGATATGATGGTAGAGACTGGATTAATCTTGCTCACGATAGGGACCAATGGCGGGCTTATGTGAGGGCGGCAATGAACCTCCGGGTTCCTTAAAAGCCAGTGAGTAAGTAAGTATATATATGCATTTTATATCATTTTCATTCTTCTGAAATTTTATGTTGTGTTCCTTGTGTTGAAATCCCTTCTATAGCCTACTGTTAAACTCCACTCATTCTGGACACACGACGGAACTTTTTACACGAGCCTAGACATCACATTGTGTTTGTTTATTCGACTATCCAATTACAGATTGAAACGTCATGAGGCAACTAAGCCAGTTGGTAATGTGTAGGGTGGCCAGTTCCTTTCTCCTTCCATTGGATACATCGCTGACTAGTAACATATTTCACTAATCAGAGTTGAGGTAGTGTAAACTAGGGTCTGTTGGATAGTCGGGCATGTTGGACACTCCGTACTTTAACGTGTTACTACGCCACTTGTGGGCAACACATTCTGCTAGAAGTCAATGACGGAAGTAGCCACGACTGGGGCTACTTCCGTCATTGACTTCTAGCAGAATGTGTTGCCCACAAGTGGCGTAGTAACACGTTAAAGTACGGAGTGTCCAACATGCCCGACTGTCCAACAGACCCTACTTTACCCTATATACAAAAAGTTGTTTGTTTCTGACACATATCAAGTCAGATGAGTGTAATTATTTTTTATTTCTATTACGAATATTATATTTGTATTTCTGGGGTGTGGAAGAAAAGGCCTGATGGCCTTAACTACATCAGAATAAATAAATATACAAATAAACTGCCTGACAATAGATGTACATATCAGCCACAGCCTCTACGAGACGTAAAGGTCACATTTATCACCAAAGTATACATTTTGCATTGGAATATCCTTCATTGTTTTCTCAGTGCATTTAATTTTCCAAACAACAGTTTCACAAATTTTTAACCTTTATATCGTCAACCAGCACTGTGTATTCTATTATGGCACATAGTAGCGACTTCATATCGAAGCCAGTACCAGAATTGTAAAAAGATAAAGATACAAAGGTAAACTTTATGAGACACATTGTTAGATATAGCACAGTGCAATCGACACTTTGAACTTGTGCTATGATTATACAGTATACATAATTATTTACCAAAAATTGCATTCCATTCACTGACATACTTTTAACTGATGACGTGATAACAAAGGCAGTTAGGATATCCGAAATGCTTCAATCAGAAAGTTTAATTTCTTTGAAAGAAAATACGTACAAGAGCCAATTGGAAAAAACACATCTTAAGAAGAGAGCTATATAAGATATTAATGGAAGTTATTTAATTAGTATTGTAAAGTAGGATGTCCGATGAGAAGCTAGAATGACACAACAGCAGTTAACATCAACTTAATGTTGTAATATGCCTTTTCTCTAATTCATATTGTCTGCGATGATTATGAATATTATGATTATGATCTATTAAGCAGAAATTTTAATTTATGGGATCTTTTAGAGACGCAATACTTATATCTATTGGGCAGGACATCTCCAGAAAACAATTCCATCCGCTACAACTCGCCTCGAAGTATCCTCTCCATTTGATGACTCTTATGGCACAGGTTTCAGCGTGGGCTGTAATTGGCTTTCTAAAGATTGACTTCTCAGCGGTGATAATTGAGTGAAGGATAACTCTTTGTTATTGAATTTGAAATTAAAGTAGCTCGATGATGGCAAAATGAAGATATGCTTGGAGTCAGAAGGGCGCCAATCGACTTTCGATTAGACGCGCCTTGAGGTAGAAATAAAGGATGCGAGCGACTGAAAGAACTAGAAAAATCCATCAAGCCTTTTCTTCTAGCACTGACTGTGTAACCTTGTTCCCCCGCCTCTTTAAATCCCCACGGTGCCTCGGAGGCTGCGGAGTGGAAGTCCGCCAGATGTGTTTAAAACTTCCTGTGGATCCCACAGGGACTCTGGCATATTATTCAGTAAGCAGCCTTCGAAGTGTTCGATACGAAAAATACAAACATTGATGTGCAGAGTAGAGACTGAAGTTACACACTTCTGTTTTCACTGAATGTCGGTAACATGAAATAATTTTAATTTAATGTTGTTACTTACTTACATACTTACAAATGGCTTTTAAGAAACCCGAAGGTTCATTGCCGCCCTCACATAAGCCCGCCATCGGTCCCTATCCTGTGCAAGATTAATCCAGTCTCTATCATCATATCCCACCTCCCTCAAATCCATTTTAATATTATCCTCCCATCTACGTCTCGGCTTCCCGAAAGGTCTTTTTCCCTCTGCTCTCCCAACTAACACTCTATATGCATTTCTGGATTCGCCCATACGTGCTACATGTCCTGCCCATCTCAAACGTCTGGATTTAATGTTCCTGATTATGTCAGGTGAAGAATACAATGCGTGCAGTTCTGCGTTGTGTAACTTTCTCCATTTTCTGTAACTTCATCCCGCTTAGCCCCAAATATTTTCCTAAGCACCTTATTCTCAAACACCCTTTTGTAGTCAAAATAATTGTACGAGTTACTCATGTCATTGCCTTCGAGTTCAGAGCTGAGACTCGTTTTTTGCAGCCAAATCTCGCAAACAGCGCAGCTCTAGCGCGCGTGCAAATTTGAATTTGCCGACTGGAACGGTTTCGGTTAACCGATGTTTCGGTTGATCGGTATTCGGATGATCGATGCTCTACTGTATATGAATGTAATATTAACTATAAAAGATAGTGTAGGGTCACAAAAGATCCCAGGTAAGTGTTGACCGTTAAGCAGCATGGTATTTTATATCGCATTACAGCAGGATATTAACAGTCAGTTACTAAAGAATTTTGTCCAGAATCTCTCTCTTCTGCTCTATTATTGAAAACTCACCACCATCCATGTCAAAACAAAGACTCTATGGTTACCCTGTCGACACGGACTTTTCCTAGTAGAAAACTTGAAAAAAATTGCTAGTATAATGTTCGACATTACAGAGATATCAGATGATGTTGGTTACAATGTGAGAAGTATGAACATCGGTTCGTCCTGAGGTAATTCTAGATGAGAGAGTTAGGGTCTGAGAGGAAGCTGCACGGCCCATTAATTCCTTGTCCCTTAAAATTATCTCGAAAGGGATATTAAACCCTCCTTGAACTATACTTAAAAATATACAGTATACTCGAGAACAGACCATTAACCTTCCATAACATTCAATACTTAAATAACATTCTCCATTCCGGAAATAGTGGCTTACTATAAAATATAAGAACTATTTCAAATAAAAGCATAACAGCTCAATAAATCGAAAGACACGTTCTTTTCTTTAAAGGAAAGCGAGTTTATTACGTATATACTAGAAAAACAATCCATTTACACTGTAAACATATACAAATTAGAGATGGGTGTGACAACGTTTTGCCGTCACAGCACCGAACTGTGACAGCTCCGAAAAAATCGCTGTGATAGATAATAGCGATTTTGTCACAGTGTGATTTTTCTCCTCGGATGATTCTTGGCGACTGCGAATGTGGTAATGCTCTGGAATTCACAGTCATTCATTAACGATGATGGCAGGCAATATAAGACACATTCCAAGTTAATCTTCCGTCTTGCAGTTGTCTGGACTCCGGAGCTGTCATACATGTACATTAGTCCCCATACTTACTGTATGAATCACGTATCGGTCTGAGATAGAGATTTCTCGGACCTGTGATTCTGGAACTATATTCACAGTCGGAACCAGTGACAAACCTGTCACAGCGACAAAATCACAGCCCTTCAAATCACATGCCATCAAAATAAATGTTATTATTAATGCAATAATATAAATAAATTATATTATTACTTTTAACACTAATAATAATAATAACAATTATTATTATTTATTTATTCCATCCGGCAGGGCTAAGACCAGTACGCCCTCTCTTTCGCCCAGTCAGACTCTAATTCTAATTAAAATACAATTAGCTTACAGTAGTTGTTACATTAATATTTAGACCGTAAAACAACATGAAAGTGAATAATGAAAGTAAAAGTAATAATGAAAGTTTAATAAGTAATGTTAGTGATACAATAATAAACAGTGGTAAGAAATAATAATAATAATAATAATAATAATAATAATAATAATGAGCTAATTTTTGGATATTTATCTTTTCAAGAGGTGGAGAAATTCAAATATCTGGAAGCAACAGTAACAAATATAAATGATACTCGCGAAGAAATTAAACACAGAATAAATATGGTAAATGCCTGTTATTATTCGGTTGAGAAACTTTTATCATCCAGTCTGCTGTCAAAAAAACTGAAAGTTAGAATTTATAAAACAGTTATATTATCGGTTGTTCTATATGGTTGTGAAACTTGGACTCTCACTTTGAGAGAGGAACAGAGATTAAGGGTGTTTGAGAATAAGGTGCTTAGGAAAATATTTGGGGCTAAGAGGGATGAAGTTACAGGAGAATGGAGAAAGTTACACAACACAGAACTGCACGCATTGTATTCTTCACCTGACATAATTAGGAACATTAAATCCAGACGTTTGAGATGGGCAGGGCGTGTAGCACGTATGGGCGAATCCAGAAATGCATATAGAGTGTTAGTTGGGAGGCCGGAGGGAAAAAGACCTTTAGGGAGGCCGAGACGTAGATGGGAAGATAATATTAAAATGGATTTGAGGGAGGTGAGATATGATGATAGAGACTGGATTAATCTTGCTCAGGATAGGGACCAATGGCGGCTTATATGAGGGCGGCAATGAACCTCCGGGTTCCTTAAAAGTAAGTAAGTAAGTAAGTAAGTAATGAGATAATCTAAATATGTATCCTGTGATATAGATCTATATAACCATTAAACATTGAGAAACTTGGAAAAGCTATTATTGTTAACGAGAATTATTTGAAAAATATTTCCTTAATCTATTCTTAAACTTGTTTGATGTCTGACAGTCTCTGACGTTACTCGGTAGGGCATTCCAAAGTTGAGGAACAAGTACAGTGAAAGAAGATAAAGTTTAGAGGCGAAACAGATATTTTTCATTGTACAAGCATGTAAGCCATCAAATTAGTCCACCGTTGTGGATTAACGGTTAGCATGTCCAACCGGGAAGAGCCTGCCCGGGTTCAAATCCTAGTTGGGGCGAGTTACCAGGTTGAGATTTTTCCCAAAGGTCTTCCTCCTCAACCATTTGAAGCAGAATTTATGGGTGACTTTCGGCATTAGATCTCGGACTCATTTCGCCTTCAATAATTTCAAGTTCATCTGTCATCTTCAATAGTTTCAGGTCGACTAGGAGATGCAGCAGACGTGGTACCGGGATCAGCCTACAGATGTCATTTGTTTGGAAGAGCTGCATAGATCACAGGGAGGTATAGCTTCCTCGAACAGATGGCGCCGTGGTGGATCAGAATATCTATGGTGTAGCGATCTTCTGGTCAATATAGGACGCAGCAGGACGTAGTACGTGATTTGCGAATGGATGCTATCGATATGAGGAGGCTACAGAATATCAACAGGGAGAGACTGTCAGACCAGGATGCCGTAGCTAAATCGATAAGATGATACCAAGAAGTGAATCACTTCAACAATCATCCCGTAATAAGGAGGTTGGCATAATAAGCCTCATTGTGATGCAAGCGTAAATTTTGGACAAATTCTGTAGAAAAGAATCCTAAAGAATACAGCCACTATTACACAGTAGAACTGTTCTATTTGTAGACAACTAACTTCAACTTTGAATGCAACTCGATAGCAAGAGCAATATTAGAATGTCCACTGCAAGCAACAGCATTAATATAATACGCAAATATCTATAGCAATATTTCATTCATTTTTGCACAAGATGAATTAAATCTATCAGCTGTCAAGTGCTATCATTCTATCCACGTAACCTTGCGTTTATTATATGGCACCTAAGAGTTTCAATCTGATAGAACAGAAAATCGTTCCGTGTCATGGAACCGGATATATAAAGAAAACGTGTCAAGTTCATTGAAACTAGAAATCAACGAACCATCTGAACGTAGAGCACACTCGCTCTTATCGGCTCATTCTGTAGCAGAAATGTGATCCGTCTCCATTTAATTACTGAGAAGAGAGAGAGAGAGAGAGAGGGAGAGAGCAAGATGGAGCGTCAACTGAATTTCAGTTTCTGTGTCGTTACTGGCAATTCGTTAAGAGGCAATTTTCACGACAAATAATCTGAAAGAAATGTGACATTCACAGGCCGAAATCCCACACATTCACATGAATGTGTAATCCTTTCCGTAACGCTTAATATTTTATCTAATATTCAGCAATTACTGTGAAGATGTGAATTTAACAAATGCAAACACAACTAAGCTTATGTATCGACTCCACATGGTCGTAAGTAACGGGAGACGCACAAACCAGTGGCTAGGGATGCCACGTGTTAAGAATAAGTCGTACGTTTTAGCGACAGGCTATTTTCTTTATGTGTCTTAGAATTACGTTCGTTTTTTTTCGATTTCTTCAACTTTACAATATCTTAATAAATTCTGTCGTAAGCCGAATTCCGGAGCGAGACAAATGACGCATTTGCTTGGAGCCCACACTCGTATTTTAAAAGAAATACCTATTGCCACTAACAGATTCCCTACAAATACATTAAAAAAACATTGGTATTATCTATCTTAATTGTTTTACTTATCAGGAAATTCCAATTTTGTAGATTTAAAGTTACTTGAACTGATCATTTTTTTAATGCATTATCTAAATGTATTACTATCTGGTATGGGAAATACCTGCTATTATTCGGTTGAGAAGCTTCGTCATTCAGTTTTATTTAAAAAGCTGAACATTAGAATTTACAAAACAGTTGTATTACCAGTTGTTCTGTACGGTTGTGAAACTTGGACTCTCACTTTGATAGTGGAACAGAGGTTAAGGCTGTTCGAGAATAAGGTGCTTAGGAAATTATTTGGGCCTAAGAGGGATAAAGTTACAGGAGAATAAAGAAAATTACACTTAACATGATTAGGAACATTAAATCTAGACGTTTGAGATGTGAGAGCGTCAATAAACCAGGGTTCATTAAAAGCCATTTGTAAGTAGACTATTATTATCTGATATGTTTTGTCTGTGGGCATTCATTCATTCAATCATTCATTTATTGATTGATTCATTCAGTTATTAATTAATTAATTCATTCATTCAATTATTCATTCATTTGTTCATTTACTCATTCATTCATTTACTCGTTCATTTATTCACTCATTCATTCAATCAGTTATTCATTCATTCATTTACTCATTCATTTATTTTTTTAACTAATTTTGGCATCGCGGCGGCTTATTGTGCCTAGACCCACAGCTCTACTGAACATACGCTCACAATGCAGGATTCCCCCGTTTTCTGGGTTCAGGGTACTCGGGGGCCACTGCGAGACTCCACACACACAACCAGTCCCTGTGAAGAGGTCCGAATTAAACCCGCCTGACTTCACAACAGGGAATAGAACCCGGGCCATCTTGATCAGAAGTCCAGCACGCTACCTCGAGACCAAGGAGACGGACATTCATTCATTTACTCATTCGTTCAATTATTCATTCATTCAGTTATTCATTCATTCATTTGCTCATTCTTTCATTTATTCATTTACTCATTCATTCATTTATTCATCTATTTATTCTTTCATTTATTTACGCATTCATTTATTAATAATTCATTCATTTACTCATTTATTTATTCATTCGTTTATTTACTCATTCATTCATTCACTCATTCATTAATTTATTTATTCATTCATTCACACTTACTCGTTCATTTATTCATTCATCCGTTTATTCATTCATTTACTCATTCATTTATTCATTCGTTCAGTTATTCATTCATTGATTCATTCATTCAGTCACTAATTCATTCATTCAGTTATTCATTCATTTACTCATTCATTAATTCATTAATTCACTCATTCGTTCATTAATTTACTCATTCATTTATTCATTCCTTCATTCATTTACTCATTGATTCAGTTATTCATTCATTTATTCATTCATTTATTCATTTACTCATTCATTCATTTATTCGTTTATTTATTTATTCATCTATTTATTCTTTCATTTATTTACGCATTCATTTATAAATAATTCATTCATTTATTCATTCGTTTAGTTATTCATTCATTGATTCATTCATTCAGTTGCTAATTCATTCATTTAGTTATTCATTCATTCATTTACTCATTAATTAATTCATTCATTCACTCATTCGTTCATTAATTTACTCATTCATTTATTCATTCCTTCATTCATTTACTCATTCATTCATTTATTCATTCATTCATTTACTCATTCATTCATTTATTCATTCATTCATTTACTCATTCATTTAGTTATTCATTCATTTACTCATTCATTAATTTAATCATTCTTTTCCACATTCATTCATAGACTATATCATTTATTCATTCCATTACGTCTCTCATTCTTAACGTAATTTTCTCATTGACCGTTTGTTCAGTCATAGAAATTACATCAACTTCTTTCTTTATTTTCCCTTTCCCCGTTTTAAAGACTGGTACTATGCCTAGGGAGTTTCCAGTCTACAGGTCTAGCTTGCATGCATTTCAAGGCGCGTCTTATTGTAACATACACAGCGAGACATCCGCAACGGAATTAATATATGTTAAAGGGCGCGTCATGTATGTAAATTTGGGAATCCTGCTAGCAACGTGTGTAAATATGAAGAATATGCAAGTTTTTAATTAAGCGCGTCGCTTATTTGCTGAACTGGCAAGATATATCGCACATGCAGGTGCTTCCTATTAAAGGAACTGTCAGGTGCGGTGGGCACCGTCATACTTCATTTTGTGACATGACGGGTGACCTGTCTGCCGGTAATATACTGACTTCATCATCTGGCATGTCACCACAAATGTCACGACATATTCACTTTTAATAAAGCCTGCGTGCTCTTTTATGTATTGCAACGATGATATCGGCTGCACGAAGCTCCGCGTCTCTACTTCATTTTCAGAGTTTAATGCCGAATGATTATAATTAAATACTCTTCATGGAACTACACAGTCGTCTAAAAGCGATGATAGTAACAAATAAAAGTGTCTAACATCTAGCAGACAGTACGTATTTATTGTCTTATAGGGCAGAATTGGCTAATTTCGTGATACTAAGGTTTTACTGCAAAAATATGGTTCAAATTTAAAACAAAATTAGCGATTTAATGTACGCTCATTTTTAGATTTCAAGAAGTCAGCATTTTTACATGAAATAAATTTTTACAATATTTACAAACAAGCAATACAAATAAATAAAAAAATTTAGCATTCTAGAATGATTGCTATAATTTCGTAATACTACAAGAGTATAAACATGCCAGAGGCACCATGCTAAGAGACAGTATGACAAACGAAACACTACAAAGACTGACGAACATTACTGACGCAGCAGAACGAGTCACGGCAACGAAGTGGACCTGGGGGGGGGGGGACATGTGGCGAGACTATATCAGACAAGATGGACCCATGCAGTCACGATGTGGGACCCCTTCGTCGGAAAGAGAGGACAGGGAAGACCACGGCTTAGATGGTCTGACATGTTTACCAAAGAGGCGGGGAAACAATGGTCGAGGACAGCAAAGAACAGAGTTTTGTGAAAGAACTAGGGAAGGTCATTCATTATAAATAGATAACGTAATCAGTGTTAAGATATTGTAAATAGTAAATTCAGTATTAATGAAAGTGTAAGATAAGTTTTGTAAATAATAAAGTCAGTGTTGAGAAAGTGTCAGGTAAGTAGTGTAAATAACAATCAGTGTTTGTCAAAGTGCCGTTGTCAGTATAATGTGTGTAGTGCAAGAAGAAAAATGAACTAAGAACAGTGCTGAGACTAGTTAAAGTTGAACAGGTTGTTAACCATGTCACAAAAGTAGTGTACACGACAAGCTCGCCTGGATTGGCTCACCAAGCGAGTATACTTGAGCCATCCCTGTCGAGGGGGTTCTAACCCTATCACAGGAGGCCTGTGCCCAACATGGGACATCATGGCTAACATTCATTCATTCACAAGGATATATTCATTATGGTCCTTAAATTCAAAATATTTAAGCATATTCAGTCGAATTTTAAATTCCTTCATCAGCTGAACGTCACTAAAGTCTGTTGTATCTTTAATTAAAAATTGTTCAATAGTATTTTCCCTGTTCCTCACATTCCTGGACTATTTTTTTACACTTCTTTAAAACATCAGTGACATCGGACACTCACTTTTGCACTTTTCCAGCATTTTTTTTTAATCTGGTAATGTCACTAATTCTTTGTTCCCTACTTCTTTCTTCAAACATTCATATACTCGTACATTGGAACAATTCCTTGCTCTAGCTATAGAGCGTTGACATCGGACACTCACTTTTGCATTTTTCCAGCATTTTTTTTAAATCTGGTAATGTCACTAATTCTTTGTTCCCTACTTCTTTCTTCAAACATTCATATACTCGTACATTGGAACAATTCCTTGCTCTAGCTATAGAGCGTTGACATCGGACACTCACTTTTGCACTTTTTCTTTGATCTGCTAATTCATTCTTCCCTACTTCTTTCTTCAAATATTCATATATGTATATATATTTGAAACAATTTCTCAGCTTTAGCTATACAGTGTACTGGAGTCTAACTCTGATAGCAAAGATAACAACAAAAATTTAAAGAATAACATAAAATAATGGATACAGCTAATAATGTAATAATATTCGCTACTTTGATTAATTATTAGGGGAGAGTTGGGTAACATCGGACATTCGGGTAATATCGGACAGTGAGTTTCTTTCATCTACCACCAGATGATAGTACCTGAATGACATGGTTACGTTTCTGTGATGTCGCATACAGAAACGTAACCATGTTATTCAGATACTGCCATCTGGTGGTAGATGAAAGAAACGCATTGTCCGATATTACCCGATGTCCGATACTACCCAACTCTCCCCTAAGCAATGTTCACTGTACACACTTCTCCTCACATCAGACTTGTATGAAACATTTCTGTAAACGAAGCACTGTATGATTTAAGTACAGACAGATAGTGACTGTCCTTACATCTATGCATTGCCATGCTTTCGCTTAAGTGACCCAGAACCAAGTTCGCTTACTAGCCTAACCAGGGACCGAAATCGTTGAATTCAAGTGTACAGTAACTTAAGCTTTCCGTGTTTTTGTTGACGTGTGTCATTACTGATGTTGTGAAAGTAGGTTACGAAAGGGCATATTGATTTCCAAGGCAAAGTTAAACGAGTCATAAAGTCGACTTTTACGCTTTAATGGCCGCCAGTACATCCTTGTTATTTTGATCATAATTCACAACGATCACGTCGCTTAGATATGTTTCACTCTCATGGAGTCTTGACAGTAAAGGCTGGTCCACAATAAACCGGGAACGAGAACGAGAAGCGGAGACCGTGAACGTGAAGATACTAAAAAAAACTTTACGTAGATTCTTCGCCCAACAGTGTATATTACTGTAGAATCCCGGCCACCAAGTCACTGAATTAAGTGCGCTCCTTGTATAATGGCAGTTGACTTAATAAATGTCAACATATATGTCGAACTTGGAGTCCGGCCACAAAGGGAAAAACACTAGAGGAGGGGGATTCGATCCGGTGCTGTGGATTGAACTTCGGCGTAGCTCAGTGGTTAGAGCGCTTGGTACGTAGAACCAAGGACCCAGGTTCGATCCCGGCGCCGAAGCGAGTTTTTCTCCTCTAATAACAAATATTACCATAATAGATATATTCTGTAGGACCAAAAATTTATCTTTAAATCTATCATTTCAGTTGTTTTGCTTCTTTCTCTGTTAAGGGGCAGAATTATGAGTCGTACAATAGCATGGACACTGCCATAACTCTGTAGAATTTCTTTTGTTTATTTTATTGTACATAAGATTAATGTATAAATATACAATGGACGTGAATGCATTTTGTTTTTTCTCGGTGTACAGCGATATATTCTGCTGAGTTTAAAAGCTCAGGGCAATTCTCAGTATTCTAAATACAGCTATTTGAGATCACAGAATCCATAAACTGGAACACCTACAACGATTTTCTTACTGACTGATTTACAACCAGTTCTCAAGTCGGTGAAAAATATGTACAATGCAAACCCAAAGAAACCACCGGAGTATGTCACGGTTAACGTGCTGGACTTGTAATCTGAGATTGCGCTGGGGCGTAGGTTCAATCCCACTTCTGGTGATTGCATGACTGTGTTATTTAGGAGGAACTGTAAGACGGAATTCAGGTAATGTCATGGAAATCATCGGTCTCATTTCGACAAAATTAAGCAATCTCTGCAGACTCCTATCGTATCTTTCATAAATAGGACTACATAGCACTCTTAGATTCAACGACGCATAGAGCGCTACGATAATTATATATAAATTGACCAATTCAGAAGCTAAATGTAACAAAATATCTCTAACGCTCTGAGCTCTCTCTCTCTCTCTCTCTTTTAATAAAAACTAAATGAGTTAATTTATTATGGAACGGTGGCACCGTCAGTGGAAGGACAATACGACAAGGTCTCTCACAAGGGATTTGTATGCTTACTTGACAGGCTGAAGTGCAAAACGTTCAGACCTAACTTCATATTAACACAATTCTTGACAGTCGTGGTAAATTCTGAGAATATGTCGCAAGATTTACATTGCAAACCGAAGCACTCTGTAAATGTGAAGAACAGGATCAAACAGCGAGTCTCTGTACTGGGAGGAAGATATCAGCAAGCTAATATTAACTTGAATTCCCGTGATTGCTCATATCCAAGACTTCTAGGAAATATACTGCCAATTATGCACATCCTCTATATTTCATAGATATAAATAATGCTTGAATGAACTAGAAATGTACGTCCATCTATAGGCTACAAAGGCTAGTTAGTATCTTCATTCCTTTAGGGCAGGCGTGGCGAAAATGTAACTCACGAGCACAATGTGGCTCCCAATGATAGCTGTGCATGTCTCTTGCTCTTGGTGCCAATATGGTGAGAATATTCAATTTATAATTTGTTCACAAGTATTACGAGGAAAACGGTTGTATAACATAAAACGGCTTTATACTACATCTTACTGATGAAACATTAACGGTTAAGTGTTATTATTATTATTATTATCATTATTATTATTATTATTATTATTATTATTATTATTATTAGCCTATTATTTCGATACTTTTTCAGCAGATGTACGAATAATACGGTTAGGTCTTCAATCTAAACTCACAGATTTACAATGTAATATTACAATGAAAGCTAGATGTAAAGACTTGACAAATCTTTGCCAAAAATAAATATCCGAAGCTTCGTTCTTTCTCTTGCTCTGTTGAAGCCATGTTCGCTACAACTTACGTTTGTGAAAAATTATTTTCAACAATGAAAATAGTAAAAACCTAATTTAGATTATGACTGATAGACAAATATCTTCGTGATCAACTACGACTGGCAGTAAGTGACATAATTCCTGATTTTGAAACTCTGTCCCAGAGACATTCTGATGACAGTTATTTTAGGTTGTGATAATATGTCCTATGTTTCTTTATTCATTTCTTTCTTCGTTACACGTACTAAATATTAGTTTGTAACCTTATACTTTATAAAATTATATTTAAGTGCTTGACGTAAGGAAAATGAAAATCCGTTAATAAGTCAGACAGTTGCTTTACTTCCCCTTCGGGTGTCCGCCTCCCTCCATAGGTGCTATGCATGTTGCAGGTTACACAGTGGCTCGGCGCACGATTACATTTTCGCCACGGCTGCTTTAGGGGTACGTTGTCTATAGCCTATAGTAGACTATATTATGTTCAATGTAATAATAATAATAATAATAATAATAATAATAATAATAATTATTATTATTATTATTCTCCACTCCCACCATGTAACGGCTAACTAACCGATTTACATTAATTACGTAAATTCACAACATATAGAAGGGTTCCACTTCTGGAGATAAGTAGTAGCAATAATAATAATAATAATAATAATAATAATAATAATAATAATCATTATCATCATCCATCCTCTCTGACGTGGTTGGTTGGAATCCCATTTGGGCAGATTGCTTGGTTGGGTTCTTCTGCGATGTTTTCCGAAACTGTAAGGCGAATGTCATGTAATCCGGTGGCGATCGAACTCAAATCTAAAATACAATCTCCTTATCAACAATTTCAGCGACGCTTTATAGCCGATGAGTTCAAACAACGTCCTTAAATAATCGATCCAATAATAATAATAATAATAATAATAATAATAATAATAATAATAATAATAATAATAATAATAATAAATCAATAATAGTAATAATAACGATAATAAAATAATAATAAGTGCATATGAAGAGAAGGAATAGGTATGTCACTGTTGATATTGATTCAACTGTTGGACGGGGACGTTAAGCTTGGAGGTCCCCTTGGTGATATTCGACAGGAGTAGGCTACTTGCCGGCACCGGTTTCCCCTTCTCCCTACCCCATCTTCATCATCAACCTCATACATTCTCTACATCACACTTACACGTACACTTACCCTAGTACGCGACATAACACTCCTCACATAGACGTCATGCACAGCGTGGCCCGCCGAAATAGTGTGCAACTTCAATATGAGTCACAGTCCTGCCTTCTATCTGCAATATGCGGAACCCGAATAACACAAGTGAAGTGGGTTGGCATTGGATACATACAAATATAATAATAATAATAATAATAATAATAATAATAATAATAATAATAATAATAATAGATGGGAGTATAATATTAAAATGGATTTGAGGGAGGTGGGATATGATGATAGAGACTGGATTGATCTTGCACAGGATAGGGACCGATGGCGGGCTTATGTGAGGGCGGCAATGAACCTGCCGATTCCTTAAAAGCCATTTGTAAGTAAGTAAGTAGTAGTAGTAGTAATAATAATAATAATAATAATAATAATAATAATAATAATAATAATAATAATAATAATAATCTTTTATATTGGAGAAAACTAATAATTTGTACGGGATATTTAACTAAAATAGTTGTTTCATTTATGCATTCTTCTTTAAGAACAAGCTGGCTATGTTTTCGATTCTTTAAATGAAAAAAAGTTTGTATTTTATTTGTTCAAAATTTTAAATAATAATCTCAACACAATACTAATAAAAACATGGATCACTGTAAGTTGTCTAAATAATGGAACTTGATATTAATAAACAGTGTTATATCCACTTAAAATCTTTCAAATTCGGCTTTGAAATTGAACATACGGGCAGAAGAAGATATCAAATGATAGACGACATTGAAATATATGGCTCACATGCGGGGACTAAGAGGAAGGCAGAAAATAGGAAAGATTGGAGAATGCTGGATTTGAAGTGAAAGACCTGCCCTTGGGCAGAAAACTATGAATGAATACATACATACAAACGTACGTACAGTTCACATCTGTGGAGTAACGGTTAGCGCGTCTGGTCGCGAAACCAGGTGGCCCGGGTTCGACTCCCGGTCGGGGAAAGTTACCTGGTTGAGGTTTTCTCCGGGGTTTTGCCTCAACTCAATATGACCAAATGCTGGGTAACTATCGGTGCTGGACCCCTGACTCATTTCACTGGCATTATCACCTTCATCTCTTTCAGACGCTAAATAACTAAGATGTTGATAAGGCGTCGTAAAATAATCTACTAAAATACATACATACATACATACATACATACATACATACATACATACATACATACATACATACATACATAATGGAGTTTCTAAATCAAATTTGGAGGTAAAGTAAACCGTCTCCTGTACACAAAGAATCCGCAGGTTTCATGGAAGTATCTCCCCAGTTAGTGTTGGCTCGAATAATAAATGTCAGACACATGCTGTAGCATTCCCTGATCCAGCAGTTAGACGGAACAAAGGACTTGATCCTCCCAGGAGAGAACGTCGCGTATTATTCTTTCTGCTCGTGCAGATCATTCGGAAAGGCTCAGCGCTCTGATCCCTGCTGACTGACTTACTGTTGCAGGAATGTCGCCAAGCGTTTGTACCGCAATCTCCTCCAGTATCAGCGCTGCGATTTAGACCACCCAAAGCCTCTTCCCATCTCGCGCTATTCATGTAATTCTTAAGGAAGTATAATAAGCATTACACGTATATATATATATATATATATATATATATATATAGAGAACATTATAATATATATATATATATATATATATATATATATATATATATATATTATAATGTTCTCTTTTGTTTGTGCATTGCATGCTGTACAAGTATGCGACAATACACAAATAAATCTTTAACGTAACAATTTATATCTTATATATCATCAATAGGGGGCGGATGTTGATGAAAAGTCATCTTCTTATTTTTCACATTAGGACGATGCCTATTAATACAGAAATCCTTTCTATGTTAATATCAACGTAAAAATTAATTTTTATATTGCATTTTTCTTGTATTTTTGATGTGTTTAAACTAATAGGTCAGTTTTACATTTTTTCGGCATTTTTAGGTCATTTTTAATATTTTGAAGAACTTTAGGTCATTTTAAATGCATTTTGCTTCCTTCTTTACATATAGGCCTGTTAAATCTTTTTCTAAGCAAACAGATCAGTAGTAGGCCCTACAAGTAATTACCTACTGAATAACAGTAAATAACAGTTTGAGTTTTATAGTTTGGAACAAACTCTAAAGTCCATCCTTCATTTAACTGAAGGCTTCACCTAACACAACAGGAATAATATAAAATGCTTGACAACGGCTAGTTTAAGTAAGAACTTTGACCGATACTGTTCTTTTGTTGGTACGAGGGTGTCTTTAGAATTTTTGTTTGGAAGGGAGGAAACTTTCACCATTTCCTGGACAATAGGACGTTGGTCCCCAATTTGGTTAGGAAGGGATGTACTACAATAGACAGTACAGTATTTTAACACAAAGATTGCAAGAATGCACCCTGCGCTCATAATTTGTTTTGTCATTTACACTTCCCATCTGGAAGGTCTGGTAACAAAAGTGAAGAGCGAAAGGAGGAGAAGACAGAGAATGAAGGCACTGACATGGACCACCCCTGATTGAGAAACACTGCAAATCCTCATTAAAATCTATAGTTTTCGCTTAAAACTTGCAGGGCTGTCATTGAAACAAGGTGAAGTTGTGGTCTGAGTATGGTGAATAATATTTAAATGTCATTTTCTTTTAATTTTATGTCATTTTTCCATTATTTTAAGGACATTTTATTGATCATTTTAAGTAGATTTTTAGGTCATCAACAGCCGCCCTCTAATAATTAATATTCTAATTATTCGTTACGACTGAATCGATTTCAAGCTACAAACCTAGCATACCACGGTTCTATTCCCATCAGGCACTGAGTGTGCTTGTCTCTGTTCTGTGTTGTCACAGTAATGTCTTTGCGCCATGTTGATCACGTAAAGGGAGTCCTGCTATTTGCTATGATTCATAATATTTACAAAGAGTAAGGTCAGAATTCACCGAAATGACTTATTCCCCATGGAAAAAAATGGCGATAGCCACCGGTGTAGCTCAGGCGGTAGCATGTTTGTCTGCTGTTCGGAGTTGAGCTCGAGCTTGGGTTTGATTATTGCTTGGGCTGATTACTTGGTTGAGTTTTTTCCGAGGTTTCTCCAAATGTACGGTGAATGTCAGGTAATCTATGACGAATCCTCGGCCTCATCTCGCCAAATATCATCTCGTTATCATCAATTTCATCGATTCTAAATAATCAGTACCTAGTTGATACAGCAAAATATTATCCAAAACACCTACATAATATGTTCTTTCAGTTTAAGGGGAGAGGATGGTATTTTTTTAAACCTTATTTTCCTATTTTGTCTAAAATATTAATTTTTTGTATGTAGAGAGCTCATAGCTGTGGCAACTCAACCAAATAAGCATATTTGAAAAAAAAAAAATTATTTGGGGGCCCAAATTTAAAAAAAATATATATATACTCAATGCAGGATTGTACTAAAACCGATATATCTAAACCGTTTTTAAAGATACAATCAAACAGTTTTTTTGCAATGTATTTGCAAAAGCATGTTCTACAAACTGTCTGTAACACAATTTTCATATTAGTCCCTACGTTTGTAAAATAAACAATTAAAATTTAATAACAATTTTCTGATTTTCTTTCTTGCAAACAAACGGACGTATTTTAAAATGAAATCAATTAACAAAATTGTGTTACAGAGAAAAGTTTCCTAATAGTCTAAAGAATGTGTTCTAAATTTCATGCATGTATCTTTTAGTTCAGAAATTATATCCATTTTTGTCTGGCAATGTAGCAAAAATAATGAAGTTACTGGAAAACGATAAAAGCGGGCGTGTGAATTAAAAATCCAAAGCACACGAAGTTTAAAAATGACTTCTCAACATCCGATGAGGGCACAAATACCTACAAAATATTATGCAATGCATTCCACACACATCGAAAAGTATTTCAAAGAAAAGATTTTTTTTTTTTTTTGAAAATTTAATTTACCGGAAACAACCATAAAAGTGGGCGAGTGATTTAAAAATCCATAACGCAGGAAGTTTAAAAATGGCGACTCAACATCCGATAAGGGCACAAATACCCACAAAATGTTATGCTATGCATTCCACATATATCCCAGAGTATTTTAAAGACTTTTTTTTTAAATATATACTAATTTTTTCACCAAAAAAATACCATCCTCTCCCCTTAAGAATTGAATACGTGAGATGCCATGTTGTGTACAGTCGGAAGCTGATATTTGTGAGTGACAATAAAGAGAAAAGCAAAAGCGATGGTTAGTCCTTCAGCAAGAAAACACAAGCGAGGGAAAGCTTTGAAAATTGGAGAATGAACCTGACGTGGGGTTTATAAGGCATCATTCTATTATCTGAGAGCGACAGATAATATAAGTAATGTTAAATGCATTGTTTTAAAATTATTAGTTATAATAATCTTAAGCCCACAC
The DNA here is from genome assembly GCF_040183065.1 of Periplaneta americana. NCBI lineage: Eukaryota > Metazoa > Arthropoda > Insecta > Blattodea > Blattidae > Periplaneta > Periplaneta americana. The sequence continues at coordinate 153,830,582 of NC_091127.1, read as the reverse complement.
GTGTGGAGTAACGGTCAGCGCGTCTGGCCGCGAAACCAGGTGGCCCGGGTTCGAATCCCGGTCGGGGCAAGTTACCTGGTTGAGGTTTTTTCCGGGGTTTTCTCTCAACCCAATACCAGCAAATGCTGAGTAACTTTCGGTGGTGGACCCCGGACTCATTTCACCGGCATTATCACCTTCATTTCATTCAGACGCTAAATAACCTAGATGTTGAAAAAGAGTCGTAAAAGAACCCAATAAAATAAAATAAAAATAATCTTAATATTACAGCGATCATACTTATATCTGTTTATGGGCCATTTTAATGATGCAGTACTTGTACCTCGCTACATTTCAACTGAAAGCAGTACCAGTATCTCGCGTCACTGCTTCAATCTCGGCCGATTGCGGATGAATACAAATTGTTTTGTTAACATCAGGATTAAAAGTATAGTAAAGGGACTTCATAAAACGTAGTATTTCAACGGTTCATTTCGTATCAAATTCACTCTGTCACGATGGAAAAAGTCGTTTCAAAGGGAAACATTCATGCTGATTATTTATATAGGTCTAGTATCATCACGGACAAGAAAAGTTCAATGTCATACAAACACAGTATCTAAACTTCCATAACGAATTACAAACTATAAATATAAGAGACCCGGGTTTCATTCCAATCAAGGGAGCAGAAATTTACAGCCTTACTTACTTGTTAGAGGACAACTATGTTTATTCTTTTTCCTAAGTTTTCTATCTTACGTTCAGTGGTAACCGTGCGCTACACTGACCATATGACGAAGGAGTTCCGCAATTTCTAATGCCTAGCGTTGGTTCGAAACACAGAAGTGAGAAAAGACCGGATCAAAGGGCCCAATCCTGCAAAATAATCTAATTCAAAACAAAACTACATGATTAAAGCATAATTTTTATGTTCCATATCTAGACTATCTGATAAAGGCCTAAATTAAAGTTTCACTGAGGAGAAAATATATTATACAGAATGTTTCCGAGGTGGTGTTACAAACTTTCAGGGATGATGGCGAAGGGCACATGTATCAATTTGAGGTAAGGAACCGTGGTCCGGAAATGACAGAGTCGAAAGTTATAAGCAAAAATAGTTGCGTGGAGATGGAATTGTAATTTGCCCTCCTTCCCTTAACCTTTGCAACAGTCGTGGAAAAATGGTATGGGCCGGATGTCTCATACGTGGGTACTTGTACCATATACAAATCAACATTTTATATTAAACTACTTAAGTAAATAATTATACTCAAAATGCAACAACGTCACTACTCAAAATTAATACATTTAAAGGAAATCAATGCAAAAATAACAATAAATATTCGCGTGAATAACCCAAAGAACAAGAATAAATACCAGAATAATACATCCCATGTTGACTATAAGAATAAAGGTATAAGGTATAAGCAGCACTAAAAAAAGACAAAAAATTAAAGTATATGTAGTCAATCATGATCAACCAACCAAGCTATTCAATAATCTAATTTCACCTAATAAATTTAATGAGGGTGAGCTTGTCAACTGTTCCCATTGGCTCATCCGTATTCGAAAATCAGGTCTGCTTATTCCGCTCTCGTGTACTCCTCCATTTCACTAGGACTGATCGACTGGACACTGTATCTTGTACACATACACTGCTGTCTACAGACGTGCATATCAGGACCGACCATGTCCGTTACACATTACGCTATCTGCATTACTTTAGTGTAGTTTCCTGTCCCCATCCCTCAGACAGCGCACTGAATGGAATACTGTAAGTAGACAACGTAAACAACGTCAGATGAATACAGTATGTGTAAAATGTACAAATAAATACACATAAATAAGGTGTACAGAGAAATAAAATTATTTCATTTCCACATAACTATTTTTGCTTGTAACTTTCGACTCGGTCATTTCCGGACCAGGTTTCCTTATCTCAAATTGATACATGTGCCCTTCGCCATCATCTCTGAAAGTTTGTAACACCACCTCGGAAACACCCTGTATGGGCCCTACTGTATATATAGAGTGTCTGAGGAGGAATGTAAAATACTTCAGGATAATGTAGTATGAGTTTATCTACATCGATTTATCCTGATATGCTTATGCCCGAAATGTAACCGTTGGAAGTTATTGATGCGCGAATTCTAAATGGAGAAAGGCATTATAGACGTATTTATACGTTTTAGAACATTGTGATATCGCCGCTGCTATCAAAAATTCGCTATGGGTTTTAAAAAGGTTTTACAGGAGAAATAAAAAAGTATTGTCATTTTTAGTTCCCTTGATTTACAAAGGTACTTTCGGTATAATTTCGTAAATTTCTTCTAATGAATGAACATTAAAAGTGACGATGCTTATTCTTTCTCCTACAACACCTATTTAAAAACACATAGCGTATTTTGGAGGTACAGCGACGATATGATATATTATTAAAAATGCTGCATCTTGTGTTGTTCCAATAAGTTTATTTAATAATTAAGCACAAACTTCGTAAAAAAATAAAATAATCACACAATAAAAATGACTAAAGTTGCCCTTCTTATAGATTCCATTAATTGTACATTCATATTAGGTACCGGTACCGATACCGGCTCTCTTTCTGACCTCAATGAAACACTTGGTAGCTTCCCAATTTCTGATAATATTCAGTAAACCTGGGAAATCACACAGCTAGATGGAATCCTTCGATTGGGAAAACGTCGGCTGTACTTCTCAACATCAGCCAATGCACTGCAATCTCAAAATACGCAAACAAAATCATATCTGCATATTCACTATACGAATACATGAATTAAATGTGAAGTGAACGTGTATTGTGTGTTGCGCTGGTGCTCAGATGCTGCCGTGTGCAAAAGATCTGGCGTAACATCATGTATTGTACACAGAACCGCAAGGCGTTCCAGTATGCCTCCCCTTAATATCTCGTCATCAGTTAGACTTCGCACATAGGTACATCAGGTTAAATCGATGTAGGTTAATCAAAACTACATAATCCTGAAGTATTTTACATTCCTCCTGAGACACCCTGTGTGTCTGTGTGTATATCACTTTCGAAAAGAAATCAGTTTGAGATTTACATATAAGCGTTCGGACAGAAAAAAATCAGATTAAGTTAATGTTAAAGAATGTTAAATCCAAGGAAAAGTTCCCTGCCGATCTCAATAGAATACTTCAAAAAAGTTTTGACAAGTGTACAGCAAAACTTCGAAAGGCTAGTGGATCTCAGAGAGCTTTACAATCACAAGTTATTTTATTTCCTCTTGCATCAAATAGCCTTAAACCTTGCAATGAAATCTTTGGTAATGGGAAACTACGGTGGTTAATTTAATTACATTAAAATTAAAATTTCCTCTGCTGTGGTCTATGTAGTACAGCTTCCTATTCCAGAATTCACTGGTTGTGGATTTCATTGTCGGTAAGGAATTAAAATACCTCTCCATTTCTTAGGGAGTAGACGCATATCACTTACCTTGTATTTATTGTTTACTGTCTTTAAAGGTGGCCTTTTGTCATATTGTCTATGTGAACGAGAGAACTTGTTCTGTTTCTTTTTGGATGTTTGATCTTAGATACATTATTTATTAGAAAGTGTTGTTAATGTCGTAATCGAACATTTTATCGAGCTATACATCTATGCTGTTTCATTTGGCATTACTTTCAATAGGTATAAACAAAGGACAGAAGCATCCCTCTCACATCAATCGAAACTTAGGCATTAGAGCTAGCATACGAAACCTACCATTTTATCCTTTCAAAAGAAAAAGCGTTATAGGACTGCAGAAACACGAAGGGAGAAACAAAATAAAATCGGACGATATGACAAAAAGCAACCTTTCCGTATTAGGGACGGAAGAAACGTGACATTCCGAAAAAAAAATCTATATAGCGTGAAAGGGAATCTATTAGCCTATATTAATTCACAGAGGTGATAGATCAAGGCAATGCGAACAAGTTTTGTCAAATAAGTTTTTCGGTACGTCCAATAGTTCTGAGAATACGAAATGTAACGCGTTGCAACACTGAAAAGAGTAGCAGTGCTCCCTTGAGGTCAATGCTTCGAAGTGGGGATGAGTGTAACTCCACTGCCCAAGACTTGCGAGAGGAGAATGTAAAGAAAAACGTCTCATCAGATACGTTTCCATCAAATTACTGTACATACGTAACACTTAACACATTACTGTAAACTTAATTTCTTTTCTAAATTAATTTATTTTTAATATCTTCAAAGATAATAACTTAAACTGAGATTGAGTTACAAAATGTGTGTTCGTAATAATGTTATTTTTAGTTTACATAATGTGTAAAGGAATCTTTAATGGAAACAGTTTTGTTTTATAAAAATGTACATTTTTTACTATTTTGTAATTACGTAATAATAATAAAAAAATCAATAGATACTATGAATGTTAAATATGTGCCATGCTATTAAATTTAGAGTTAAAAAGGTTATAGCGTAATAAAGAATGTTAAAAACCAAACAACCGAGCAGGCTAGCGGCCTGGCCTTGCATTCGGGAAGTCCGGGGTTCGATACCAAGGGCCGGCAATCCTAACTGAGGTTTTTCATGGTTTCCTCAGTTATTTCCAGGCAAGTGCCGGAATTGTACCTCTTGAAAGTCCGGCCACGGACGGCGATCCTTCCCTTAATCCTTTCATATGTATGAGTGAATGCTGTGTAATGTCTTAAATGTTTGTGTTGTAATGGAGGTGGCCCTGGCATTGAGTTGATCCCTCATCCGGGGAGGCCCTCCATGTCATTGTGTGGTCAAAAAAGTACGTATGTGATCCAATAGATTAATTCCTCTTCCGACAGGTCGCGGCCCTGTAAGGCTCGTATGGCGTGGGTCGTATAAATGAACCTAAAAGGGAGGGGTTAAACTAAGGTAAAGAAAGAAAAAAATAAAGAAAGAAAAACCAAACAATTTGCATAATTAATTCATGGAATATTTTACGTTTTGATGTACAGTAATTTGATCGAAATGTATATGATGAGACGTTTTTGTTTACATTCTCCTGTCGCAAGTCTTGCGGAGTTGATGACTGGAGCCACACTCACCCCCACTGCGGAGATATGATCTCAAGGAGCAATGATACTCTTTGCAGCGTTACAGTCCGCGTTGCCGTTTTTGGTGTGTGAAAAGTAATGGGAACGTTAAGTGCGAGTGTTTTCCATTTGCCGCAGTCAGTCTGACAACTGTGTTTAGCAAATGGCTGATGTGACGAGTTAGGAAGCTGCACTAGCAATCCGCTCACAAACTGGGCACTATATATCTAGGACACACGCCAAAAACGCTGGCGTCAACTGTACAACACGTTACATTTCGTATTCTCAAAACTATTGGACGTATCAAAAAACTTAATTGACAAAACTTGTCCGCATGTCACTTGATCTATTATTTCTGCGAATTAATGGTAATAGGTTCCCTTCCACCTTGTAAATAGTTTTCAGAATAGGAAGTTTCTATAATGAGAAAGTAAGAAGTAACAAAGAGGTATTGAAATGCGATGGAATTAGTCCGTGTGGGGAAGAATGGTATTAAAACGAGATAAGGGACTACACTGGGCGTGGTTAACCAGATTTCTCCTTTGTAGTTAAATATAGTAGCCATGTCTTCAGTATTTCAATTGGCAGTAGTGACAACTCTGTCCCGGGGCCGCACCTGGCTTGTTGAGACTCGATTAAGATGCAAACTCACGCGCCGCTTCCAATAACTGAGCCCCAAGTGCTAATCAAAATGGATTGTGCGTCTCTCCCCGCCATTTAGACTGAAGCATCTACAAGTTATGTCAATGAATATGGGCCACACACTCAAGAAAAACACAGCCCCGGAGAAGATTTGCAACTCGGAGGCACAGAAACCCGGGCACGTCAAACAATTGCGTGTAATTTGACGTTCCTTACTATAGCAATACATGGAACGAGACTAGAATAACAAGGCCCGGCTCCGTTCCGATGTGTTTTTGCATCGCTCTTACCATTGTTACAAAAATAAAACTGCAGGCATGTTGCGTCATTAATTCAGGAGATTAGCAACGGCCTTTCTCCTCACTTTCACCATTAAAAAGTTCGTATAATGTGCAATATGCATCTCCTGTGGTATCACAATATTCGCAACGTTAGCACAAAATCACACGCACACACACGCACGCAAACACACAAATCTTTATCATTAAAATGACACATATTTTCGCATTATGCATGCTACACGTCTCGCAATAATTCGGACCCTTTATCACGTTGCGAATAATTGAGGGGTGCAATAACAAGGTATGTGTAAGAAGAGGGTATTTGGCAGTAAGTAAAAGTAACATTGTTTTCATTAACAAAGAAAGGCCTTTGCAAATCTGCGTTTTTGAATTATAGTCGCGACGCTGTTATTCCCGGCGTGACTCCTCCTATTTGCTTACGTCTTAGGAAGTGAAGGCTCTATAAAATCTAGGTGGGTAGTATCGTGCGCCATTTTTGCTCTTTCGTTGCCGAGCTACCATACGAGGAATCTATTTTCCACACCGTTAAACATTATCATGTCGTAGCTCCCATGATAATAAATCAAACGCACTGTAATTCAGCAAATAATTGAGCGGCAAATAACGTCTTCGTGTGCTTTCTGCGAACATCAACGAAAGAGCCAAAATGGCGGGCGATTATATTAAGTATTTATCGAGCCTTAAGAAATGAATAACATCTTCATCAGCGAATCACAAGACGCACAGGTTTAAATGTAGACGACCTGCAACGCGATTGGCTGCCGGAAATTAGAGCGGCGGGACTATAGTATTATTGATAGTTTATATGTATAAGTTTCATGTATTATTCGTCAAAATCTCGTTATTGAATTTGTAAAGTACTCCGACTTACCTTGTTATTGCAGACATAAGATAAACTTGCATTGTTATTGCAGTCATACGATACAACTTGCCTTGTTATTTCATATCCATGAGAACATTGCGGATTCTCTCTAAGGTTGCAAAATGTAATATGAGTTAAAATGTAATACATGAACATAAAATAGTTTAAGAGTTGAACTTTAATTTCATAATTAGGGACCGGAATTTTATGTAATTACATATTATATTCCTTTAATCTAACCGTATATAAATAACAAATCTTTGCGAATCTTGTAATTACCATTAATATATTAAAATTTGATACTACATATTTTTACATATTTACCTCACATTAAATATTATGGCTTGGTATGACATAAATCTACATATTTAGGGGATTTATTCATTTTTACATTTTTACCCCCACATTACATATTATGGCTTGGTATTACATTAATCTACATATTTAGGGGTTTTATTCATTTTTACTTCTCTAAAAGGAAAAAAAAAAAAAAAACTCCTGCCGGGCAAGTTTACAATTTGAAATACACAGATTTAAAAACCCTTTTTACCTACCCAAGAAAGGATATATTTCGGGACGAAACATAAACGTCCTTAGTTCCAGAAAGTAATTTGTAAAAATCACTCAGAAAGCAGCGTTGCCTTCATGCGGTGGAGTGGGACGAGGATGACATGAATTACATGATTTGTCTCGAACTATAACTGTTCTGCACACGTCTTAACAAGTCGTTCCCATGCAATTTGCAAATTTACCCACCCTCTTCCTAATCCTTCCAGGAAAACCAGAGTCAAGTCAGGCATGAGCCGCAATAAAGTAGCCGACTTTTGAAAACAAGATGAAGTAAAGGAACAAACTGGAAAGATGTTGAAATATTAAAATAAATAGCTTTTCAGATTATTGACAATTTATTATTATTATTATTATTGAATTGGTTTGAAAACTATTTAACAGATAGACAATCTTGTGTTAGACTAGGTAATTCTCTCTCGGATCCATTTAATAGTTTATGTGGAGTCCCTCAAGGGTCTACTTTGGAGCCTCTCTTATTTTTATTATTTATAAATGACATAAGTAAAAGAATAAGTTCTAGCTTTCTTTTATTTGCGGATGATCTCAAAATCTTTCTCAAAATTATTAGTTTGGCTGATTGTCAAATTCTTCAAAAGGATATCAATTCAATTGCACTTTGGACTGTTGAAAACGAAATGAAAATTAATCAATCCAAAACTTTTACTATTTCTTTCAACGTAAAACAACCTCCTAAAAATTTAATTACACTCTTAATAATGTCATAATTACTAGGAAAGATACTATTAGAGATCTTGGTGTCTTACTTGATTCTAAATTATATTTCCATGATCATGTGCAATATATTTATACCCATTCATTAAGAATGCTTGGTCTAATTAGATCTATAATTTATTCTTTTTCTACTCCTACGTGTTTGTTAATTTTATACTATACATTGGTCAAATCCAAGCTTGAATATGCAACTGTAGTATGGAACTCTATTATTTCCACTGACTTGGCTAAGCTTGAGAATATTGAAAGAAAATTTATTTCCCTTTGTTCTTATAGATTTTTACCTAATTCTGATGGTTATAAATATGAGATTAACTGAAAATATTTTAATTCCTGTAGTTTATTTGCCAGACGTCAAGATCTTGATTACTTATTTTTTTGTAAAGTTCTTAAAGGTGATATTGATTGTGAATGCTTCCTAAGCAATATCAGTCTTCGTGTTCCTGCTAAGGGTTTAAGATATAATAAAATGTTTTACAACAGAAATTCTAAATCTCACTCTCCGGTCTGCAGATGTATAAAATATGCGAATTTGCATGGACCAAGCTTGGAACCATTTAATCCATTTAATGTGTAGTATATATATTTTGAAGTTTTATATCAGTTTTCATTTATATATTTTGTTTAAATATGTATTTTAATATTATTCTCGCTAACTTTTATATCATTTTGTTATTTATTAATTTACTTGATTCCATCCTTTCATTTTCAAATACAATTATTTTTATCTCATTATGCTATGTAGTTTAGTCATCCATTTTATCCCGTCCATTCGCTGTCATTATTGTAGTTGTATTATAATCTTGTATATCTTTGTAATACTATTTTATATGATTCCATTCTTCATTTATGATTCCATTATTTCATTTGTAATTATCATTTTAATTAATTGCCATTAATTTAATTATTTTTTGTACTTTTATTGTAAATTATTGCTAATGTTTTTGTTATATTGTTTGTGCTGAACTGTAATTGGCCACTGGCTGTTGTACAGCACATTAAATATAAGTAAATAAATAAATAAATAAATAAATAAATAAATAAATAAATAAATTATTAATATTATTATCGTTATTGTTGTAACTAACACAATTGGCACCACAACCATCATCATCATAATCATCATCATAAGCACCATTACCACCATCAACTTATAATTATTTGTGACAGTTTCTTGTGATACGTATACGAGTAAAATTAATCAGTGTGAAGCGAGGAGTGCAGGGAAAGTCAGGTCGCTTTTTCATCTGTCTTAAATTCGCAGAGCCTGCAGAATCATTCCTATGTTTTACGACAGATTGCGGGCAATCATTAAAGATCTCGAATGTAGCTCAGACTACTTTTTCTCCCATTCTAGACGGGAAACTGGAAGGTGACGAAAAATGACGCTCCGTCAAGTTCAATGAAGTATGTACAAAAAATGACCAAGCTGTGGAGACATCTAGCGATATGACTGACTTGTTCGCCTGCAGAAATATACGAGAGACGCGGAAATCGTTATAGACGTAACCACAGATTCAAACTTTTCCTCAGACTAAATGTATTTCCAAGATATAACTTACTTTGTGTGAATGGATTTTCGTCTATAAATGTGGATATACTTCATACAATTTTAAACTTGCTCATGAAAAACAATATCCCTGATTATAACGACAACGGTAATGTTTTAACTAGCCCTATGCGTAAAAGATTACAACTTTCCTTTTATAGAATGCAAATGAGATATGTATTACAATTTTATACAGTAAAATCTTGCTAAAACGTACCCTCTGTAAAAAGGAAACCTATACTTACTTACTGGCTTTTAAGGAACCCGGAGGTTCATTGCCGCCCTCACATAAGCCCGCCATTGGTCCCTATCCTGAGCAAGATTAATCCATTCTCTATCATCATATCCCACCTCCTCCAAATCCATTTTAATATTATCTTCCCATCTACGTCTCGGCCTCCCTTAAGGTCTTTTTCCCTCCGGGCTTCCAACTAACACTCTATATGCATTTATGGATTCACCCATAGGCTACGTGCTACATGCCCTGCCCATCTCAAACGTCTGGATTTAATGTTTCTAATTATGTCAGATGAAGAATACAATGCGTGCAGTTCTGTGTTGTGTAACTTTCTCCATTCTCCTGTAACTTCATCCCCCTTAGCCCCAAATATCTTCCTAAGCACCTTATTCCTTCGAGTCCTGCTTCAATTCAGAGTGTAAACTGCGCCCTGACCTATCGGTTGTGTAATTGAAGTTGTGTTTGATGGAAATAGATTAACTTCACATTACACAAACCAATTCTTGGATGGCAGTTAGCATTGTTTAAAAACTTTGACGTTTCATTGCTCCATTAAAATTATGAAGCCACTCTTCCATGATAGAACTGGTCATCTAGGCTTTTTTTTATTAAATCGCACAGTTTTATTTTATTCGCACTGTTATTTAACACTATATTGGCATATTAACACAAAACTCAGAATTAATAAACGGAAATGTGAAATTAAATTGACACTACACTACAGTTATTCACAGTTTTATTCTACTAGCAACATCCTTTATCACTGTATTGGCTTGTTAGCACAAAACTGAGAATAAATGAAAGAAAGTGCAAAAGGGTTGGAAGAAGTAACGGTACAGGAGTTTAGTAACCAGCACGGGTCCTTGACAATAAGCAGAGAATAGTGACATGGTGAGAGAAGCTTCACCCCCAACACCTGACAAAGAATAATGAAAGTCTTCCATCCATGTACAGTCACACAAAAAAAATATGTCATGCTTCGTACAGTATTATCGCAAAATTAAAAATGGTTTGAAAGAATTTAGCAACAGTTACGCTTAAAATTATCCGTTATAGTCAGGTTTTTTACTTAAATGGTGCCGTTTTCGCGTTAGGCAGTTTTCCGTTTTAAAGCATTATTTTACTTAGGAAATCAATCCGTTCCCAAATTTATTTTTCGTTTGTATAGGTTTCCTTTTTAACAGAGAGGGTTTGGAATTGAAGGGGTTACATCAGCTGCTTGTCTATGCGGATGACGTGAATATGTTAGGAGAAAATCCACAAACGATTAGGGAAAACACGGGAATTTTACTGGAACCAAGTAAAGAGATGGGTTTGGAAGTAAATCCTTGATCGTTATTCCCGTGTACCCTTCAAATGTGGGGGCCAAGAAACTAGGGTGTAGAGAGATAGAGATAGAGATAGATAGAGAGAGAGAGAGAGAGAGAGAGAGAGAGAGAGAGGGAGGCTGCAATTGCGTAAGTTAATAATTATGAAAATAAAATTAACTTTGCATGTACTGTAGTAACTTTCATTTCAAATTATTTCTTCATTGTGTTCGTCTTACAGTCAGAATACTGCCGTAGTCTATTCTTAGTTTTTCCAAAACTCAACCCTTTGTAAAACGAAAATTTGTGAAAACGGAAAAACAATTCTGGAACCATAGTGTTTCGTTTTAGGGAGGTTTTACTGCATTTAAAACTTATTTAAAACGGAATTTCTAGAGTTCTTATTAATAGCGTTCTTTGATTATAGTTGAAGGCCAAGTCTGATACCGAGCGAAAGTCACCGTCACAGTTCATCTGAAATGGTTAATTTGCTAAGAAATTATATGCATTTGAATTGTGTTACTTACTTTATAAAAACCCGTATTATAATGACAGTAAGCCCCTTTTGAAACCCAATAGAGGCCTGTAGGTATATGTTAGGCCGTCTCCTCTTCAACATACACAGGAAGTTTACATGTTGCGCCTGTATTTTCTGAGGATATAATGCCTCGTCAGTATTATAATCAAACATTTCTTTCACTCAATTAGAGCAAACCTACGATGTGATGCAACACAATGCTGTGCCTCCACTAGAGTAACACCACAGTCTAGTATATACAGTCACGAAGCTTAAGTTTATGAGGGTACTAGAAACAATAGACTGTGCAGGTACTATTTCGCATTGTCTGTAATGAGGCGATAGTAGCGATTCTAGTGGTTACCAACTATTTACGGATGCATATTTACTACGTATTGAGCTTCGTGACTCTATATATTAGACTGTGGTAACACAGAACATCATGCTGACGACTGAAAGTCATGCATGCCATAGGTTTGAATAGGATTATTGTTAAATACAGTGAAACAGTTAAAAATCTTGGCATTTTTATGAATAGCGATCTAAATTGGAACACTCAAGTAACACACATTTGCAAAAAAATATTTTCTCAACTTCATTCCTTGTTCCATATGAAAGAATTTCTATCACTTAGTCTAAAAAAAATCTTATTCAGACGCTTGTAATGCCCCATTTTGATTATTGCGATTCTTTGCTAACTAATGTAAGTTCACTCTTAGCTGAGAGACTACAACGTGTTCATAATGTGTGCATACGATTCATCTGCAATACTCGTAAATTTGACCATATAACACCTTCCCTCCATTTACTTTCATGGGTGCGTCTGAAGGAACGAAGAACAATACATTCACTGGCTCTTCTGTTTACAATCATACATACTTCTACTCCGAATTATCTGTTATCGCGCTTTCAATTTCTTACAACTCTACGAAACCGACATCAAGCACTTCTTTCTATCCCTCATCATAGAACGTCTTCATACTCATCTTCCTATACTGTAGAAATACCTCGCCTCTGGAATTCGTTACCTAATAACGTCAGGGACTGCCGGACTTTATCACAATTCAAAATTAAATTGGAAAATTTTGTCTTAGTTAATGTTTTTAGGTATTGCCAGAAGCATTGATTTGCGTTTATTTTTCTTTTTCTTTTTTAATCTAGATTATAATTGCAAGTTTCTTGTTTATGTTAGTTAATTAGTTAGGATACAATTAATTATGATACTTAATCACTCATTTAAAGTTTGTGTGACTGCAAACTGTGTATATTTTTGTGTGGCTTTACTTTGTTTATAGTGTTTTTTTCTCTCTCTCTTTATTTTTTGTGTAGCTTTATTATGTATATAGCATTTTTTTCTCTGATTTTCTATATATGTATAAATAGACAGATAGATAGATAGATAGATAGATAGATAGATAGATAGATAGATAGATAGATAGATAGATAGATAGATAGATAGATAGATAGATAGATAGATAGATAGATAGATAGATAGATAGATAGATAGATAGATAGATAGATAGATAGATAGATAGATAGATAGATAGGTAGGTAGGTAGGTAGATAGGTAGATAGGTAGACAGACAGACAGACAGACAGACAGACAGACAGACAGACAGACAGACAGACAGACAGACAGACAGACAGACAGAGAGATAGATAGATAGATAGATAGATAGATAGATAGATAGATAGATAGATAGATAGATAGATAGATAGATAGATAGATAGATAGATAGATAGATAGATAGATAGATAGATAGATAGATAGATAGATAGATAGATAGATAGATAGATAGATAGATAGATAGATAGATAGATAGATAGATAGATAGATAGATAGATAGATAGATAGATAGATAGATAGATAGATAGATAGATAGATAGATAGATAGATAGATAGATAGATAGATAGATAGATAGATAGATAGATAGATAGATAGATAGATAGATAGATAGATAGATAGATAGATAGATAGATAGATAGATAGATAGATAGATAGATAGATAGATAGATAGATAGATAGATAGATAGATAGATAGATAGATAGATAGATAGATAGATAGATAGATAGATAGATAGATAGATAGATAGATAGATAGATAGATAGATAGATAGATAGATAGATAGATAGATAGATAGATAGATAGATAGATAGATAGATAGATAGATAGATAGATAGATAGATAGATAGATAAATAAACAAATGATCCCATTCACCATCTGTCGATACGTATTGCATGAAGCAATTTTACTGTGGCAGAAATATTATACCTTCCGCTCTTACACTACGACACTGAAACATTTCACTTATATTAAACCCCTACAAAATCTACTTGCAAGCTAGATATCTGATTTCCGGCTCATTTTCACCACATGCAAAATATGAAGCAACACAAAACATAGCAACATGGAGGCAACTTAGTTCATTAATTACCCCGTCCATTAATGTCAATAATTAATGGGGTCGACATGGGGCACGCGATCGTAGCATTTGAGAGCTGACTTGGAAATATTGCAAGCACCGAGCAAATATTACACTTCGCTCTAGCGTATACAGAACTGATGTTCAAGGATTTCTGCTAAAGTATATTAAGGGAATATACTTTCTCCTTAAAAAAGTTTCATAAACTGTGACATAAGCAATCCATAATTATTACTACTCATTAAACGATTAAACAATGACATATTAAACAAATTTAAAGAAGATATGTTTGGTCGATTTGTACGAAAGGATGAAGTATTAGTATTAGTATTTATTTATTTAACCTGGTAGAGATAAGGCCGTCAGGCCTTCTCTGCCCTTCTACCAGGGGATTACAACTATAATATGAACAATAAAATTACAATTAACATTAAATTTACAATTATAATTACAATAAAAATTAAAGTACGACAAGATTACCTGATTAATGAAAGCTAGACATTTTATCATAGAAGTTAAGAACAAAGAAAAATGTTATGTTTTATTTAACGACGCTCGCAACTGCAGAGGTTATATCAGCGTCGCCGGATGTGCCGGAATTTTGTCCCGCAGGATTTCTTTTACATGCCAGTATATCTACTGACATGAGCCTGTCGCATTTAAGCACACTTAAATGCTATCGACCTGGCCCGGGATCGAACCCGCAACCTTGGGCATAGAAGGCAAGCGCTATACCAACTCGCCAACCAGGTCAACCAAGGACAAAGAATATTTTTTGTATTTACAGAATTACAAATTAAACCTACAATAACAAAAATCTATAGTAATGAAATTACCGGATATTGAAATATTTTGTGATAGATTAAGAGAAGTATTTACAAGAAACCATGTCTGAACGAGTCTCAATTACTGACCAAGTGCCTAGTAAGTGTGCGTTTGAATTCAATTTTATTTCGACAGTCCCTGATGCTAGTAGGTAACGAATTCCAGAGTCTTGGCAGGGCTATTGTGAAAGAGGATGAGTATGAGGAGGTGCGATGGGATGGTATTGTTTCATGGCGAGAGCGTGTGTTCAGATTGTGGTGGGAAGAAAGGTAAGTGAAGCGAGACGACAGGTACGAAGGAATAGAAGAGTTCAAGATTTCCAAGAGAAGGAGAAATGAATGTAAATTTCTTTTCTTATCTAGTTTAAGCCAACCTATTGTTTCCAGGGATGGGGTGATATGATCATATTTACGAACATTGCTTACAAAACGTACACACAAGTTATGAGCACGTTGAAGTTTCGTTTTGTTGTCGCTGGAAAGGTCAGTCAGTAAAATGTCAGCATAGTCAAAATAGGGAAATACAAGCGTCTGCACAAGGGATTTTTTTAAGCAAGAGGGAAGATGAACATTTATCCTTTTTAGCACATGAATGAAGGTGATGAATGTGAATATAATTAGTATTTTTACACATTACTGCATATCCTCCTGAGTCCTGTGACATTTGTTGTTTTATTTTTAAATTGCAATATAATTCTACGCTTCAAAAAAGTCACTGACACGAGGAAAAATACTGAAAAAATTCTGCAGGTTACAGTTAGGGCACAAATGCAGGTATATTATACTATACTTCGGGTCTCTGCACATAGGGCAAAGGTTATTTTATTTATTTATTTATTCTGGTGTAGTTAAGGCCATCAGGCCTTCTCTTCCACAACACCAGGAATACAAATATAATAATAGAAATAAACAGAGAAAAAATATACACTATATCCAAAGTAAAGCTACACAAGAAACAAAGAGAGAGAAAAAAACACTTTAAACAAAGTAAAGCCACACAAAAATATACACAGGTTGCAGTCACACAAACTTTAAATGAGTGATTAAGTATCATAATTAATTATATGCTAACTAATTAACTAACATAAACAAGAAACTTGCAATTTTAATCTAGATTAAAAAAAGAAAAAAACACAAATCAATACTTCTATCAATACCTAAAAACATTAACTACGACAAAATTTTCCAATTTAATTTTGAATTGTGATAAAGTCCGGCAGTCCCTGACGTCATTAGGTAACGAATTCCAGAGGCGAGGTATTTCTACAGTATAGGAAGAAGAGTATAAAGACGTTCTATGATGAGGGATAGATAGAAGTGCTTGATGTCGGTTTCGTAGAGTTGTAAGAAATTGAAAGCGCGATAACAGATAATTCGGAGTAGAAGTATGCATGATTCTAAACAGAAGAGACAGTGAATGTATTGTTCTTCGTTCCTTCAGAGTAACTGGAGGGAAGGTGTTATATGGTCAAATTTACGAGTATTGCAGATGAATCGCATGCACACATTATGAACACGTTATAGTCTCTCAGCTAAGGTTGGTAATATTGTGATATATATAATTTATTTCCAAGAAATAGTCTGCCCAGGCATCCTGGGTTGCCAAAACACAGAATAACACACATACATACTAGGTTCAAAAAGTTCCCGGAATTTGCTAGCATCATAGAAACAACGTACCTTAAACACTATTCTACAGCATTCCCTTCAAAATAGTTGCCTTCCGCAACAACACACTTTTGCCAACGCGTGTAGAGTTCCTGGAAGCAGGCCTGGAAGCCATTTTGTGAAACCCGTCTTAGTGCTCTCGTCGCGTTTGCGATAACCTCTTCAGCATTGAATCGCCGTCCTTTCAGATGACTTTTCAGACGGGGAAACAGAAAGTAATCAGGGGGTGAGAGATCAGGAGAGTATGGTGGGTGATCCAAAGCAGTTATGTTGTGCCTGGCAAGAAAATTCTTTACAATAATTGCGCGATGAGCAGGTGCATTGTCATGCATAAGGAACCAGTTGTTTTCTACCCACTTTTCTGGACGTTTCCTTCTCACTGCGTCCCAGAGGCGACGGAGGGTTTCTACGTACAATTCTTTCGTTACAATACGACCTTCTGGAATGAACTCATGGTGCATGAGACCCTGAGAGTCGAAGAAAACTTCCAACATACCTTTGCTTTAAGTGTGCTTAAATGCGACAGGCTCATGTCAGTAGATTTACTGGCATGTGAAAGAACTCCTGCGGGACAAAATTCCGGCACATCCGGCGATGCTGATATAACCTCTGCAGTTGCGAGCGTCGTTAAATAAAACATAACATTTAAAATAACTTTGCCTTTGGAAGTGTCCCTAGGAAATTTTTGCTTCCGAGGAGATGTTTTCGATTTCCACTCAGATGACTGTCGTTTAGGGACTGGGTCGTACAAGTAGCACCAGTTTCATTTTGTTTAAGAAATCACCATCTTCATCAGCCATACTGATCATGTCCCCAGCAAAACACAGAACTTGATGTTTGTACTTTGCTCTGTGGACATAATTACAAAATGCGACGAACAAACAAAACACTATGATAAACAATTGCCTACAACTCAAAACCAATAATTGCCATTATCAGCAAACTTTAAGGAAATGACATCATGAATGTTACCAACAAAACAAACGTATAATATCCCTTGTTATATATTAATACGAAAAATGGTAGTAAAATTCCGGGAACTTTTTGAACCTAGTAGTTTAAGAATAGTAACGATTACAATAAAATAGATGAGTCAAATTGAAATGTGAACTAGGAGCTTAAATTTAAGAAATAATAAATTTGTACATGTGTGGAACAATCACACACTACCGAATAGAAAAGGGGGGGGGGATTATGATATTCCGTATAAATGATTTTTCAGAATTGCCACAGACCCTTTAATGGTTGGCAGTATGGTTTAATATTATGACAGTACTTTTTGAGAATTTTTACAATTTCACTGAGCGAGAGAAGGACAGGTTTTGTGCACAAACTTGTCCACGAACATTCCCTTAAAACGTTGACGCAAAAAACCGATTTTTTTCTCGATCAGTAAAATTGTAAAACATTCCCCAAAAGAACTATCATAATATTATTAGTATCACAATATTACCAATCTTTACCCCACATCTTACATCATAATCATGTATGAAGTAGGCTTGCAGTGTAGTATACTATATTCTCAGGACTCAGGAGGATAAAAGCTAATGTATGAAATGAAATAAGTAACGATTACAGATTACTGTACTAATAAGAGGAGTACGACAAGGATATTCTCTGTCGCCTATAATTTTTACCTATTACACTGACAAGGTCGAAAAGACTTGCATAATGAAATTTTAAAATTTAACTTTTAGATTATACAGTACCTGCAAATTTCTTTTATTTGCAGATGATATGGGAATTATAACGAGAATAGAAAATGAACTACAAAGATCTACGTATATTTTAGATGAAATTTTAAAAATATAAATTAACAATCACAATGGAGGAAACAAAAACAAGCGAGAATTGAACCCACGCCCGAGAACATATCCGAATTAGTAGCTAAGCGAGGCTACCGTCTATGCCAAAGAGTTTATCACAGTCTAAGGTCTCTATGTAAAGATTAATTAATTTTTGGTCCTACAGAATTATCTGTAATGGTTATCATTTGTTATTAATTGAGAAAAATTGTATCTGCCAGTCAGTCTAGCCGAACACATTCTGTTTCTAAAAATTGTCTTCAAAAAACAATAACAATTTGTAAAATTGCCTGGAAGAACTATAATGGTCTCCAAGATCCTCTAAGTGTACCTTAGTCTGGTACTCTCAATGCGGAAATAACCATATAAATAATTTCACTTTTCTGGAAAGCGTCTTCTGTCTTAATAAAACCCTTTAATTAAATCCCATATAGTTCATTTTAATGCAAATAGAACATTGATAAAACAATACGTATTAATCACCAAAAGGTCAGTACCGATAATTATCTCAAGTTTCTAAAATCGTCACTTTCTGTAAAACATCAATTTTTCATTTAGAAATTTACAAACTATTGGTAACTATTTCACACCACGTCATTCTAGTGCAGAGGTCAAGAAAGCATGGGACTATCTCTATGCTTCCAAGAGCCTTTATGGCATATGAAGGGGTTATTTTTATCTTTATTGGTATCCACTTCAACTCCTACTTCATCACACAATTTCACAATAAGATTATAATAGGTTTTGGTGGTCGGGATGAGCCTGATTCCAAACACTGTACAGTAGTGGCAAAAAAAACCGGACCGACCCTTTTAGCTGAATTCAGAGCCTTGTTCACTCCAGAGCACGATAGATTGGTAACTAAGACTTTCGTGTTTCGAATCCTGCCTGGGAAGGAAATTTTTATTTGTTCCTTATTCAAATTTATTCCCAATACTTTTCGATTGCTGGTAAAATTCATGTCATAATAAGTTAATTAAGTAGTGAAATATCGCTGCAATCGAAAAGTATTGGGAATAAATTTGAATAAGGAACAAAAAAAGTTTCCTTCCCAGGCAGGATTCGAACCACGAAAATATTAGTTACCAGTCTATCGTGCTCTGGAGTGAACAAGGCTCTGAAATCACCTACAAGGGTCGGTCCCGTTTTTTTGCAACTACTGTACATATTTTAAATTAATCTTAAGCAATCCATTATACGTGTCGAAGTGAATAACAGTAGGCGTTTAGCACGTGGGGAAGTATGTACGAACTCGGGACGCATGCGCAGTAAAGGCATTTAGGTCGCTGGTAGCTGAAAAAATTGAAGGGTTCCATTCTACCAGCGGGTTAACAGACTATATTGTTTTCGCTGTAAGAAAAATCCTAATGTAAAGACAAGCACGTGGCTGCCATACCCGCGATTGGCTCACAGTCGAAACACTCACACGACGCAGGAAAATATAGTCCGTATTTGGAAACTATCATCTGGTATTATTTGAAAATAAAAAATTGAATTCTAGTTGTTAAATACAATGAAACATATAACTTCACACATATGCAAAACGATATGTAAAAGATAAGCTACTTTTATATTTTGTTATGTACTATGAATGCGGATGAATACAAACAGTAATACCGAGGTATCTGTTCTTGTAACAAGCTGGCGACACTTGAGCTCATAGTTGTTCACGTAAGCACGTGGTACTGAAGTATGGCGTCTGCATCCTCGGTGTGTGTGGTTATTAAACATGAGAGTGGAAACCCTCTCAAAAGCGGAGAAAAAGAAATAGTCTTAAGTATATATAATAAGTTATGTGAGTTTTAATTAGAGTAATTATAAAGTAAATGTTTCCTAAGCAAACGAATGCATAGTAGTGAGGTTAGGCCTACTTGACGAGTAACGGAATTGTTTAACATGAACAAGAATGTACAACAGTAGGCTGGAACATGTACTGACAATCTATAGCGCCAAACAGCGGCCAATGAAGCCTCACTTCAGTCACGTGCTATTGTTTAAATTAGGATTTTTCTTACAGCGAAAAGATTATAGTTAGCAATCGACAGAACAGTCTTCGTCTTGCACGTCTTCATTGCGTAATGTTTAGGCATTCCTTTCAACAAGGTAACAAGTCAGGCTACCAGCTAGGTTTCGTCTTCTATGTACCCTTATTGAAGGATATGATCATGGTCACCATAACTGTCATCATCATCATCATCATCATCATCATCATCATCATCATCATCATCATCATTATGATCTTTTACCTGCACGCTTTCCTGGTAGTTTTTTGGGATTTCCCAAAGATCTTCTAACCCGCTGGTGGATAGTTTAAGAGCTGATACGGGGCTGTAAATTCCTCAAATAAATTATTAATTACGAAGAAACGACATGAGAGGATTGTCGTAAAACTCTACTTTTATTGATGACATCGATGTGTGTAACCTGACCATCGTAATGCCCAACTTCTTCCTTATAAATATGTAGTGTCCGCATAACAAAGGAAGTGGATGCGTCGTAAAACGGAGTCGCTGTTGTGCAGAAGACAGCTCAAAGATGAGCAAGAAGAGGAGGAAGGGGTGAGGCAAGGGACGTTTATTATTTTCAAGAAAAGACAGACAGACATCCCGTCTAACAGCTATCAAGTTTAATTTTCACGGAAAAATGAGGAGCAACCCGTCGCGTGCACTGACGCAAATGAAGCAATGAAAAGATGGAAATGAAGATAAAGTGAGAGAGGGAAAAGAAAAGAAAGGGGAAGGATAAAAGATAGACGCCAGCAACCAAGTTGAAGGGTTAATTAACGATACGGAGAAGGGAGAAAGGAGATGGAAAAAAGTGGAGAGCAAAAAGACACAAAAGATCAATTGTCATGGAAATATAAAAATCGATAACTCTTCCGACAGCGAGCAACAGATGCCTGTGTCAGGTACAAGGCGAGGTAGTCAACAAGCGCGACGCGACGCGGCTTATTAGTATTCAAACTAATGACAGTGCGCATGCGCAATACGTCATAGTCGTGCGGAACAAATAAACAGTCTAGTAATTAGTGAAACTGCTTTAGTCCTGCTGAGTAAGATTATTGAACTTTTTTTTCATGACAACCAACACATTAGCAACCATAAAATCCATACGTTCATTCATTTATAACTATTTCACGAACACATTACAAAGAAAAGGCGTACAATTTCAAATTAATTTAGATACCAGAAATGGATAAAATATTGTATAAGCCACGAGAGTAAACAGATTTTATGCGCTTGTGGAAATTATCAACCTCGGATTTGCCTCGGATGCTGAACTTTCTACTCATGCGTAAAATCTAATTTTACTCTATTATACTATAAACTACTATTATCATATATACACTGTGTCCACACTAAAAGTATACAGAAATAACAGCTTATATCGTAACTTGGATTAGGCTTATTAAATAAATTTATTCAGCATTGTATAGAGTAACTGAAAAAGTTTTTTATTTCTCCTAATACACTTCAAAATGAGCACAATTTATAGCTCGACAGGTACCAAAACGATACTCAACCTCTCGCCAGGTGTTCACCAATATATCAGGTGTTATAAGATCAACTGCCTGAATGATACGCTATCTCAGATCAAAGTACGAAATTTTCTGATGTTCAAAAATTTTTAATATATTCCCAAAAAAAAAAAAAAAAAAAAAAAAAAAAAAAAAAAAAAAAAAAAAAAAAAATCCAAAGGAATTAAATCCGGGGATCTAGGCGGCCAGGAAGTTGGCCCACCCCTAATAATCCAATTTCTTAGGAAAGTAACATCCAAAAATGTTTTAATATTTCGATGGAAGTGTGGTGGAGCACCATCCTGCTGAAATGTTAAACCTGGTGGAAATTGCGGAATAGCAAAGTTCTCCAGCATATCAAGGTACGTGAGTCCCGTTACTGTAGGCTCCATAAAAAAGAATAGGCCAATTACTCCATTTTTGTGCATTCCCAACTAGACATTGACTTTTGGCGAGTCCCTTACATGTTCAATGACTCCGTAGAGATTCTGAGAACCTCATATGCGGCAATTATGACAATTAAACCGTCCCGCAAATGTGAAAGGTTGCTTTATCACTAAATAGCAACAAATCGACATATCTGGGATTTTCATCGATACGCCGAATCATCTCATCACAGAAATTAGCTCTCTTGCGACAATAATCTAGTTTGAGTTGATGAAGAAGCTGAAGTTTTAACCACGCATACGGAGACGTTTGCGTAGAATCTTGTGAACTGTTGAACGAGGAATCTGCAGTTCTCTACTAGCTTGCCTAATTGATTTACGTGGGCTTCTAGAAAATAATTCACGCATCTGATCCACAGTCATTTCGGCCACATGCTTTTTAGAATGTTTCCATCTTTGAAATCAAGCTTCAATGATCTCGTAGAGTTCTATCCCACTCGTAAATGGATTTGCGTGTAGAAGGATCCACATTCCATTCCCTCTGTATACGTCGCTGAACTGAATTCAATTCTGCAAACCAGAGCACGCATTGAACTTTTTGCTGTACCGTCCACATCTCTATTAACTAGGAACTAGACTGATAAATCCAAATTTAAATTCATGCAACAATAAGCTTGAAACGAAACATTTCACACAACAATGGCCATGCTTCAAACAAAACACTGCAAATAACAATGGCAATGGAAAATGTATGAAACGAAATCTTTGAGAGTTTTCTCTTAATTGAGCTTTATCTTAAGAAATTATAATACAGTAGAACTTCCCGTAACGGACACTTCCCAATAGCGGACTCCTGTCAAAGCGGACATTTTAAAATTCCCCTTCAAAATAACAATGGCTCTTATGATAAAATTCTTCCAAATAGCGGACATTCTCAATAACGGACGCGGACACTGAAATGTATCTCCCAACAACAATTAAAACTTTCAAATAAAGGGCAGCGTGAAAGAAAAAAAGAAAAAGACGGTTGCAAATTAAACGGAATTCTTTGCAACAATCATTATCGTGCATTTGAACGTTCTTGTACTTTATTGAAGGTAAGCAGCACAGTTATTAGTTGTGATACACTACGTGAGCAGTCCGTACTTTCTTAGTTTGTCAAGTTGAGTGTTCGGAAGTACAGTCACATTAAAAAGGTCACAAAGACGTAAACGTTTGTCACTAAAAGAGAAAGTGGATATTATAAAGCATAGTGAGAAGGAGAAATTAAGTGTTCGAGCTGACTACAAAGTTTAATGTGGGAAAACTCAGGTTACTGAAATTTTGAAAAACAAGGATGTTATTTTAAAATCATACACTGAGAATGCAATTCTAGATTCCTTTGTGTAAGGTGAAGTGGTACAGTGACTGACGTTTATTTCACTTACAAAACATTTACTGGTACGATTTCTCACTGGATGAATACTGTAAACAATCTCACTGTCTACTGTACTGTACTGTAAAATATAGTGTTGAATATGTATGAGAAATTTTAATGTACTGTATACATACCAACGATTTTCTAAATAGCGGACACTTCTCAATAACGGACATTTAATTTTTCCCCTGCGGTGTCCGGTATTGGGAAGTTTTACTGTATATGGTTGTGAAATTATAAGCTATTATTTCTATACACCTTTAATGTGGACACGGTGTATTCTATCAAGCTTCTGTGGCACAGATATTTGGTAGTTAATATAGACTGATCAATCTGTTATATGTGATCAAGGATATGAATCACAGAATCACCTAAAATAAAGGTTTTTAAATGCTTTATAAAATTAAAAAAATGATAATAGATTTAGAAGCTTTCAGGTAATTATACAGGGTTAGTTAAAAGTCCCGCACCATCTAAGTAACTTTTGAAGCATGTGGTTCAGTGGCATAAAACTTGGTATGTGGGGATAACCATATACTAAGAACTCAATAATGGTATTACCGAGTTTATTCTGCTTCCGGTTTAACCGGAAGTAACTCCAACTCTCTTATTTTAAATGGAACTCCCAATATATATTTTTATTTTTGAATAAAGCTCATTAAGAGCTTTTCAAAAATTACCCACACTTGATACTTCTGTACAAATTCAGTGTTGCTAAGTCAAGAAAACAGAAAAGTGTATCGAATATTAAAATAATAAATGCACTACCTAAATAACTTTTGAAGCATACGGTTCAGTGATATGAAACTTAGTATGTGAGGATAACCATATGCTAGGAACTCAATAATGGTATTACCGAGTTTTTTCTACTTCCGGTTTAAACGGAAGTAACTACAACTCTCTTATTTTAAATGTAACACCCAATATATAGCCTATATTTTTTTATTTTTGAATAGTGCTCGTTAAGAGCTTTAAAAAGTACCCACACTTGATACTTCTATACAAATTCAGTGTTGCTAAATAAAAATGGAAGTGGTGCAAGATATTCCTAAAGCCTGGTTAAATCATTCCTTAAATGGTTTCTATGACCGAGTGGCATATTGTAAAGCAGCTGAGGGCTACCAATTTGAACACATAATTTAGAAGGTGAGCTAGCTTTGTTTTGTTTTTGTTAAGGAAGGAGTATTTTATTAAATTAATATTCGATACACTTTTCTGTTTTCTTGGCTTAGCAACACTGAATTTGTACGGAAGTATCGAGTGTGGGTACTTTTTGAAAAGCTCTTAATGAGCACTATTCAAAATAATATATATATATATATATATATATATATATATATATATATATATATATTGGGTGTTCCATTTAAAATAAGAGAGTTGGAGTTAAGTAGAAAAAACTCGGTAATACCATTGAGTTCTTAGCATATGTTTATCCTCACAAACCAAGTTTTATATCACTGAACCCTATGCTTCAAAAGTTATTTAGGTGGTGCGCTTACTATTTTAATATTCGATACACTTTTCCGTTTCCTTGATTTAGTAACACTGAATTTGTACAGAAGTATCAAGTGTGGGTAATTTTTGAAAAGCTCTTAATGAGCTTTATTCAAAAATAAAAATATAAATTGGTTGTTCCATTTAAAATAAGAGAGTTGGAGTTACTTCCGGTTAAACCGGAAGTAGAAAAAACTCGGTAATACAATTATTGAGTTCTTAGTATATGGTTATCCTCACATACCAAGTTTAATGTCACTGAACCGTATGCTTCAAAAGTTATTTAGGTGTTGCGGGACTTTTAACTAACCCTGTATAATCGCAAAACTACAACAAAATTCTTATTAAACGCATTAATTTTCATGTGTAACAACAGAGGAGCAAGCAAAACAAAAAGGCACTTATGTACTCAGAACATCAGATCCATTTCGTAAGCACAAAATAGAGCGGCTTAGCTAATGCGGTCCGCTTCATCTCTATTTCATGCAAGTCTGCTAATATGAACTTAATGGGAATCAAGGTCCTAACTCGAGAGCACATGAACTGAGATCAATTACACTCATAACCGAGCCGAAGTTCACGGCTCGAAACCCGAGACCAGACGCCCCGCGGCGAGTTTCCCACACAGCCATCAAGGATGTGTGTGCGTGGGTCGGTAAAGCGATCGGCAATTATCATCAGCGTCACGTGGTACGACACATCTGATCGCGCCGCATTCCCATAGGAATGCCCTCCACTACTGCAGCCGTGATAAAAATACTAATTTGAAATCGCAATCACGGCACTTCATGCTTTAAAATTGCACCACTCTTCTCTGCCTACTTTCGGTACGATACAGTTTGTGTACTGCCGTGATTGGATTCAATCTTGTTGATATAACGACGTTACATCAACATCGTGGATTAATTACAGTGTTTTGATATCGAATGGAGCATAGTTAGTCCGATAGAGAGAGCGTCGGGTTTACAAAGCAGACGCGGGTTTAACTCCCGACATGTTCAAGAGAAATTCATGGTGCCATCACAAGTACCATTTTACTTTATTACTACTCAAATTATAAAGAGAAAAAGTATTATGATTTTGCATACACGACTGAACAAATATGAACCAAATACAGGGACATCATTTTATTTTTACTAACATTTATAATATTAACCTGGCTATACCCTTGGATCTATGATTGAGAACAGCAAATACCGCTTGCTACCCCCTTCCAAGACTGGAGTTCGATGGTACTGACGTAATATACAAACAAATCACTTTACTAGGTATAGGAGGGAACAAAAGTAGTTAATCCATTTACGTAAAGTAGGAAATATCGCGATTTTGAGTTTGATAATTTTGATTAGGTTTTGTTTAATCAAAATACAGTAAGTTATAGAATTAACAATGAGTGATTTTACTCACGAACTGAGGTATCCATTCGGACGTATTCATTATGCAGTGTATATTATACTGTCTACAGCACATTAGCGTACACTATAGAGAATTAAGTTAAATTGAAAAATAATCATAATATGGATATTTAAACACATTTTTTAAAATGGTGGCCGTCCATTTCGATACAGGCTTCAGTTCTAATGTGCATATTATCGCACTATAGACTATTGTACGTAATTCCAATTACCAGGTTCGTACTTCGTATGAGTAACTCATGTTGAAATAATTCTGTACCTACTCTATAAAAGAGTACCTTACGTACTGTAAATTCAGTCTTCACTTCTGCCCGATTCGAAAAGATAAAATTACTCAGACATGCTATCCACTGTCCGTCCAAGTGGTTATGTGCAGGGTCGTAGAAAGGGAGGAAATCAAATGACAGTTAATTTTATTTAGTAACATCTTTAGTAAAATCCTTTTATTTAAGGAATTTTAAACAATTGTATGGGTATAATATTACGTAGACGTCCAATTCCTAACAGAAATTAATGTTCTCAGAAAAGAGGTAATACAGCCGAGCCACTAGCCCAGTGGTCGTCACCACTCGCTGAAATGTGCAATGGGTACGCGGGACCGTCTCGTGCGCACCGTCGTGCAACAATGATTTACATTCAGTCATTTGTTAGTGATAATGTTAATGAGGATGGAGATTATGATCATGAATAGTCAGTTTATAGGATTCATGTTTCTGTTTAATTTTCTACCCTTAATACACTAATTAACCTCTGATAACAGCGTTTCCTTTATGAAATAAAAAGTGAGTGATTTCAAATATTCCCCAAATCCACAACATTGAAATCTCGTTTAATAAGACCATAATGCACAAACTGATATAAAACCTTACTCGGCAACTGATATGACATCATTTTAAATTCTGATACTTGAAAAATTAAGTTTGTTTTAAACACTACAGATTTATACATTTATTTCAATGTCCTAAACATTTTACTCCTCTGGACTTGTGAAGTTTTTGAACTCACCGTTTCAATTCGAAAGTTAAACAAAACTGTTACATTTATCATACAGTACATCCTTAGTTGGTACACAGAATAACTCATATGATTACTGAATAGCCAATACAGTTTTTTTGCTTTACTATTTTTATATTTATTTATTAATGAAGTCAGTAAACAAAAACTCGAGCTCTTTATTTATTTACTTACTTATTACAGTTCGCAGTTTACACAATCAAATAACAAACTCCCATATGTATAGGTAAAATTATAGTGTACGAAGCGAAAACTCTTTTACAAAATGTCGACACCTGCACCAACAGTTTTTTCAGCGTTTGGCTATCTAATTTTATTATTTCTATAAACTTATAATATTTTAACATTATTTTCAGAAGTTTTGCATTATTCACCCTGTCAATACGTTCCAATCATTTCGTTATAATGCCAGCTATTATTTAATCAATGTCAAATTTTTTACCGTCTTTGATATAAAAAGCTTTATCTTACCTTTTAGATAAGCTATTTTGAGTTTGTAGAATAGATAGACTTGTTAAAGAAAACGCTCTCCATTGATTACCTTTCACAAGCGAATAGATTAAAACAATAATTGGAAATGCATGCAATTATAACAATACTAGTGGCTTATGCAGCAAATGCTGCAAACTAAGTTCATTAGACGTTCAAATAAACATTTTTCAGATTTATTTTCAATGAAGAATACCAGATATTTTGAAAGTTATTTGCTTCCATAATAATGAAAGATACTCTCTCTCGAGCCAATACTGAAGAGAACCACGCATATAAATATCTACACCATACCGCCATTAAATATAAGAAAAAGACCCAACCAAACTTGATTAATAACTATAAAATATTTGATTTTTAATAATATTATTATCTTACGCAAGTTTTATAGCTTTCAGTAACATATACTATATATACTATATAGCCGCCTCTCAGTAAAATATAGAAATCAAAATCTAATTTAAGTTATTCTCTACATCTACCTATATAACTCCAAAACGTTTCACTTTCATATCATCAATATAGCATTAATATGTATAATTAATGAAAAATAGTCACATCACGGCATCAACTGCAAAAATATTTCATTTCTAATAGTAATAATGTCATCAAACCACCTCAGTTCTGTAGTTTTTAATATCCAATACACAGCTGTACCCAGAAAATTACACACCACACAATCGAACCTGTAAATTATTTTAATAAGTTAAGTTTTTAATAACCAATTTAATTTGAGCTCTAAATATGTCAGCATTCTTGCAGATCATGGCCTTCGTGTAATATTGTTTACTGTAATGTGTGTTTTGTTTTATTCTGAAATGCAACACGGCCGACTTGATGCTCGCGAAGGTAACATCAAGTCGGCCGTGAATGCAATTAGCTAGTTCTCAAAACTGACGACAGATGGATTTTGGAAAATAGGAAAATTATGTTGAAAAATTGACATTTCACTGAAAACTACTATTTTTCCGAAAAACTTTGAGTTCCAAGCTTCAAAATGAGGGGTCATTTATTAAAAGCCGTTTTCTCGTAATTTCCATTACAGTTCAAATTATATATATATATATATAGATGGTGAATCGATATATTTGCCGCATTACCATTCACTTACATATCAACAGGAAGCGAAATTTCCTTCCGTGTGGCAATATAGCAAACCATTCTTCCATCCATCATCATCCACACATAAAAGTGTAATCGTCGCCAGTCAGGAAGAAAAATGATTGATAGCTCCCAATAAAAATGTGCCAATCCTTTCCCATAAAGTTAAATGGTAGAGCGCTGTGGAACACAGATAGCGGAGAGTTAAGTTGTATTTATAGACCACACACTGCTCCCTTCAGCAATAGCCGCCATACAACAATGTATGTTAAGAACGTGTCCCAATATGAAAGGACTCAGGCAAAGGGTGGGGCGACGATTTAAGGAAAGGAGGAGTTATCATTCAAAAAGAATGACCTCGTTTATTTCAACATACGAAGGAGCGGTATCTTTACATGATCAGTAAGGCTCGGAAATTGGTGACCTAAATACTACAGAAAAATAATCTATAAAGTGATCTTAACTATATGAAAACTAGTGGCTTGTGCAGCAAATACTGCTGCAAACTAAGTTCGTTAGACATCCAAATAAAAAATTTTCAGATTTATTTTGAATTAAGAATACTTGTCTTTTTGATAGATATTTGCTTCCATAATAATGAAACATACTCCCTCTGAATGGATTTTTTTGGGCCAAATACTTTTTCTTGAACCTATCCAACTTCAGTTTTTGAGGATCGACGCGAAAACGCAAGTATCAATGTCAGGACGATAGCAGTAGCTATTTCAGGTCATTGTGGATTGTAGCAAAAGTTAAAAAAAAATGTCAGGTTTGCTAAGCTTTCGAACAATAGCATTTTCGTATAGCTGCTGCATGTAGAACTTGAAATGTAGAGCGTAAAATCATTTTATCCTACTAAGAGATCTTGCTTAAATGATCTGGAGACTACAAAATTTTCTAGGCCTCTTATTTTATCAGTAAGTAATACCTTTTGATCTTTCCTTAGGAACTGTAATTTTTGCGCTCTCTCGAGCCAATACTGAAGACAATGACACATATCAATATCTACACTACACCACCATTAAGTATATGAAAAAGACCCAACCCCACTGGGTTAATAAGTATAAATATATTTGATTTTTAATAACAATATTATTATCTTACTTAAGTTTTGTAGTTATATATATCAGCCACTCAGTAAATTATAGAAATTAAGATCTAAATTAAGATATTCTCTACATTTACTTACATAACCACAAAACGTTTCACTTTCATGTCATCAATATAGCATCATTATTATGTACAATTAATGAAAAAATAGATGCATCATGATATTAACTATAGTAATATTTAATTTCTAATGGTAATAATGTCATCAAACCACCTCAAGTTTCGTAGATTTGAATATCCACTACACAGCTGTACTCAGACAATTATACACTGCAGAATCAGTTTTTAATAACAAATTGAATTGAGCTCTAAATATGTCGGCAATCCTGCAGGTGTAATAGCTATTGTTTATTGTAGTGTGTGTTTTGTTCTGAAATTCAATCAAGTCGGCCGTGATTGAATAAAATTAGTTCTCAAAACTGACAACAGATGGATTTTGGAAAATAGGAAAATTATGTAGGAAAATTGACATTTCACTGAATACTACTACTTTTCCGAAAAACTTTGGATGCCAGGCATGAAAATGAGGGGCCACTCTTTAAAATCCGTTCAGCCGTTTTCCCGTAATTTCCATTACCAGTTCAAATTATATATATAGATATGACATTAAAATGTAAAAAAAATTACCACGATTTAAATAGCAAAATACAAAGAAATAGTATACTCTCTTACTCTTCACTCATTAAAAAGATTGTACCACTATCCAGCTAAATTAAAGCAGACGCTTGTACAGACTCTAATTATGCCTCATTTCGATTATTGTGACGCTTTATTCAGTGATCTCAGGGTGGATTTATCCCAGAAACTGCAACGTGTTCATAATGCGTGTGTTCGTTTCATTTTTAATGTCCGCTACTACGATCACATTTCGCCTTCTTTCGATAAATTATTGTGGCTCAGGTTAAATGAGAGGAGAAAATTACATTCCCTTTCACTCTTATACCGAATTTTGCACACCTCTACTCCCTCTTACTTATCTGTCCGATTCCACAGTCTTTCTGGTATCATAACTTAAATACTCGGTCACAATGTGATAACACGCTAGAAATACCACTGCACACATCATCTCTTTATTCTTCATCTTTCACTGTTGCTACTTCTCGTCACTGGAATTCTCTGCCGCCTGAAGTCAAGGGCTGCCGAACTTTAATTTCCTTTAAATGTAAATTAGAAAAATATCTTATGATAAGTTGCCAGACCTAACGTGTTGCAAATATTTAATGGAATGTGTTCCACTGTATTTATTTTTTGTTGTTTCTTATTTTTATTATCTAAATCGTGTTCATTTATCACTTAACGCCAATATGTATCCCACTGTGTTGTTGTTTTTTATTATCAATCTATTTTTGTGTACATTTTATTCAATTGTCGGTTTCTGGTTTAATTATTTGAATCCTACATAATTGTAATCTAATACTAATATGTATACTAATGTGTTATTTTTATTTTTACTGTGTACATTTTTTTATTGAATTATCGGCTTCTGCTTTTATGTGATTCGTATTTGATTCTAACAACATTAATATGAATAATTTCGAGGGAAAAATTGTTCCGGAGCCGGGTATCGAACCCGGGACCTTTGGTTTGACGTACCAACGCTCTACCACTGAGCTACCCGGGAACTCTAACCGACACCGATCCAATTTTTCCCTCTATATCCACAGATCTCAAAGTGGGCTGACAACCGTCAAGCAACCAACTTCGAGTGCACACTAACTCCGTGTGACTTAAATTGTGGTTTTCTGTTAACGAACAGTGACGTGTATTATGCAAATCAATATTTCAGGTATAGCTCCCTGTAAAGTTGATTTGAATAATTTCGAGGGAAAAATTGTTCCGGAGCCGGGTATCGAACCCGGGACCTTTGGTTTGACGTACCAACGCTCTACCACTGAGCTACCCGGGAACTCTAACCGACACCGATCCAATTTTTCCCTCTATATCCACAGACCTCAAAGTGGGCCGTCAAGCAACCAACTTCGAGTGCACACTAACTCCGTGTGACTTAAATTGTGGTTTTCTGTTAACGAACAGTGACGTGTATTATGCAAATCAATATTTCAGGTATAACTCCCTGTAAAGTTGATTTGAATAATTTCGAGGGAAAAATTGTTCCGGAGCCGGGTATCGAACCCGGGAACTTTGGTTTGACGTACCAACGCTCTACCACTGAGCTACCCGGGAACTCTAACCGACACCGATCCAATTTTTCCCTCTATATCCACAGACCTCAAAGTGGGCCGTCAAGCAACCAACTTCGAGTGCACACTAACTCCGTGTGACTTAAATTGTGGTTTTCTGTTAACGAACAGTGACGTGTATTATGCAATATTATGCAATATAGTATTTGGTTGAACGGGGGGAAGCACGTAAAACACGTGATCAAGAGTCAAGGCTGATACAACCATAAGGAAAATTCTTGTAAGGCGCATTCCAATTGCGTAAACGATGTGCAGTACGGTAGTTTTTCAAATGCCTATGGATTACGACTAGACCATAAAAAAGTCTCTTCATAAGCATAAGAGCAATAAAAAGTGGAATATTTCCTAAAAAATGAACAATAAACAATAAAGACCGAAAAATGTAAAATAAAATTAAGCTATATTAGTTTGTGTTGAACTGAAACGAGTTTATATTGCACACTGCATTGTCTGTGATGTCTCAGAAAAAAAAAAAAAAGAAAAGATATTTCATTAAATTCCGAGCCCTAATAAATTAATCAGTCATGATCACGTACTGCTAGACCTGGAGACTGCATTATTGTTTTCACGTTTATGAATGCATTTCATAAGATAAAAAGTTTAAATATGAATGAAAATATACAAACGTTTAACACAATTAATCACATCAGCCATCATATTCACACGATCTGCGCCATTTAGGCATTTCAGAAACTTATGAAGTTTCAATATCTTAAATAATTTAATATAATTATGATTTGTCTCATTCTTTCAATAAGTAATGGCAACACAGTTACTGTTTCACACTAAATTTATTGAGGTTACTTTAGGCATTACATGCTTAAAATATAGTCCCATACCATGTCAACAGCACGTTCCCAAATCCTTGGGAGATGGCGGACTCCATCTGCAATATTATTTTTGGCACTAATGATCTAAAGTTCGTTGGATGCCCGCTCTTGATTGAAAGTGAAAGCCTCGCTTCCACTCATCTTGCAATAGTTCGTTGTGGTAGAACTTCTCTCCTATAAGCTTCTTTTAATACTCTAAATCACAGATTTGCATTTTTTCTCTTGCAACTTAACATTTGTTAGAGCTGCATTATGTGCTACAAATCAGAAACAGTTACTGTAATTACAAAATAGGCTATGTTTACTTCGAAACTTTCAATGTTGTATATTTATGAAATCATTGCTGTTGTATTACGTACTACTCCCTCTGTTCCAAAATATGGTATAGAAAGATGTAATTAATTCTTTTCCAGAATATGGTATACATTTGTTAAAGTTCTTAGCAATATAATGTAACTTTAATACATCTTCTAGATACTTATTTGTATGATAACTTAACACAAGAAAAAAACATAAAAATTAGGTACATTTCATTCAGTGTCATGTCAAATTAATAAAAGAAAAAACAAACATTGTCTTCAGAGAGAAAAGTTAACATAAAAACTGCAATAAATTACAACCCGTTTTTGTACGTCTGTTGAATCTTAGATGTTCTATTCAAAATTGAGTTGTTATATTTTCTGCAACAGGAACACCACAGAAGGTGTCCATTTGATTTCTGTTCATAATGAACTATTTAAATATTATAGTTTGATGCACTACAGAAGATTACAAACATTCACAACTGCACTGTCGGATAGTCCCTTCACTACTGAACAGAATACCACACCGCGAAACATTTCGTGCGCGCATGCACAATAATCAAACTTATTTTGTTTGTTAGTATACCATATTTTGGAACGGAGGGAGTACAAGATGTTAATGGTCACTGGTAGAAGCATTGATTTATAGCATTCTTGCCATTACGTATCGAATTCCCTAGTACAATATAAATACTGCCATAGTTTTGTAATTTTTCAGATTTATTTTTTGTTCGTAAGAATTAATTTAATTTATTGGTGTGACCCAATATTTTGGGTTTGCCCTGCGACACAGAATAGCTCAAAATAAAATTTTAAATGAAAAATTATATAAACAGGTTTCAGACAAAATTAAGACCTAAGAAAAAAAATTAGAACCAAATATAAATTAAATTGAATGTACACCATAAAGATGCTGACGAAATATTGCTACAGAAAATTTTATTATGGTGGTGACGATGGCATCTTGAAGATCTCTCGTCAGCTTGTATTTTTCCCTCCACTTTACAAAGGCTCTCGGAATGGTGCCTCTCGCTCCGAAGAAGAGACCGGTAACTGATTTTTTCTATGTTGTATTTCGCCGATAGGTACTGAATCGTGGGCTCGTACATTGTCTTTTTCTCTTCATTCACTTCAGATGGTTGAGTGGCTGAAATTTCAAATCTGATTGTAGGATCAATTATTTCGGCTGTCTGTTTATTTCTATTTATAGCTATGATATCGATCCTACGATTGCTTCCACCATCAGCAATACAATGAACTTCCTCGTGAATGTCTAGATTTTTGGATCGAAGTGCATCTGCGATCATAGAACGTTTTATTCTAAGTACTTCTCCCTGTGGGCAACTCCCAAGCACAGTCCTTGACATTAAAAATTGAATTTATCCATAATATCAGGTTATTCACTTATTACAAAAGAAACGCTATAACAAGGCATCAAACATAGGTATATAGTTTTGTTTCGTTTTTATTTTTAGATCCACATATTCATTACAACTGCTTATGACCTTTCAAATGCTATATTTTAGTTTTATCTGTTGACATATTACAAACCACCGACGTAGCTCAGTCAGCTAAGGCGCTGGTAGTGTTTTTTCTGAGGTTTTCCCCAAAAGTAAGGCAAATATAAGGTAATCTATGGCGAATCCTCGGACTCATATTGCTATCATCAATCTCATCTAAGCTAAATAACCTTGTAGTTGAGTTAGCGTCGTTAAATAACCAAGTAAAAGTTGACATTGTAAAATTAAAATCATTATTCTTCTATTCAAGTATGGATGTCTGTACAGTAGCTTATTTTCTAAATCTCACTTCATCATCAGAATAGAGGAGCCACAGTTTTCCCTGGAAAAGTTGAAGACATACTGTGTCTCCAGCGTAACGGAAGGAAAGTAAGTTCAAAGTCACAAAGTGGAAGGGACAACCCCCTACTGGGGGAGAATATAATACAGGACAACTAAGTTGAGTCTAAAATCGATAATTCAAGAAAGAATTCATCTTACCCCGATGAACGCCAGAAACATGCACAGAAATAACAATACTCCATGCAGGATACTAATCCCCATTTCAGGTTGGTTGATAGGCCTTCCCCTCTACTCACACTCTTTACTATCAGTGAAGGGGAAGATGCTACTGTCCATCTTACTAACGTTCGACTAACTGACTTTGAACATAGTGAAAATTCTTATTATTGAAAATGTTTACCGGTAATCTACATTTCGAAAATCTATACTAAGCGTTTGTATTTCATTTTTTTGTTGTTTGTATCAACTGGCACGTTAAAAAGCTACTGAGAGCAGAAAATAAATATTTTCTTCACCGCTAGTTGCTACTCTAAGCATACACAACAGGACAATCTTTAATTTAATTATTAATTGAAAATATTGTAAAAACGACACTAAAATATACTGAAACATGTAATCGTCAAACATCTGTGTCACTGTATTTTATATCCACTTATGTACTTTATTTAATATACAGTAGAATCTCTATTATCCGTGCTAATGAAGGGGGTGAACTGAACGGTTAATCGAAAAAATCGGATAATCCGTACCATAAAAATTTTCGTGAATTAAGTCAATAATAGCCTAATTACACTTTCGTAATTTCCTCCGTGGTCTTGTATTTAACACATTAGTTAGTGGATCAGAAGTTCTTCGAAGTAAATCTGATTGTCAACGACGGGTTGTCAAAGGCCAAACAAACTCCTTGCTATGGTTGTTTGTGGTAAGTTAGGAATAGTGGAGTCTCATATTGTGAATTTATGTACTTTAAACACTTTATTCTTGATTATTCTCGAGCACAGTTCAACTCTAATCTCATATTCTGATGCGGCATGAGCCACAGTTTCTCTTTCCAAATCAATCAATTATTTGTACTTTTTTCAATGCTTAGCACAACGCGTTTTCTTTTAACATCCGTGGAACACATTTATATAGAAGTTGTACAGTACGGTAACTCGAACATTAGACCATATTGTGTAAGTTTAAATACTTGTAATGACTAATAAATTAATAACACTCTGAAGAAAGAAATACGTACTGATATAAAGTGTCATTAGTACTTCATATACTGTATTTCTGTAACAAAAAAAGCGAAAGACACTCGGATAATCCGCCAATCGGTTAATAGAGTGACGGATAATCGGGGTTCTACTGTATTATTTTCTTGTGTGTACAAGTTGGGGGGGGGGGGTGCAGGTATAAGAGGTAACAGCTACCGGTCTGTTACTCACGGACTGGGGGAAAGTAGAAGGGAAAAGAAAGACTTTCGCATTCTCTCAACTTGTGTGAAATGTCGTTTACACTAGAGTGCAGATCCTGATGAGTTAAACTGGAACTTATGGCGGAAAAGACAGTGTCATAATTCTATCACGAAATCATGTTTTCTCTGTCATTATTCACCATTTTCCAATCACTTCATGGAATTTAATTTATTGATGATTTTGTTCGACTACTGTGACGTACTCACAACTGTATGGCTAACAGCAGAAGCGAAACATATTATCAATTGTTAATGAATTTAGGAATAAGCCGTTGAAACACACGCTAGCGCGATTTTTGTTAATGTGATCATCACCGCAAAACTAAGTGTTATTTTACTAATGAGCAGACCGAGGCCCATGGTACTGAAATATATTAAAGGGACAAGGTACTGAGAATCATACAAAAAATTGAATTTTTTGCTTCTAACGGAAATCAATTCTCTGAATCTTTCTGATCAAGAATATATATAGTTTTATAATGCTGCGATATGGCTAACATACAAATAACAGTTTTTAATTGAAGTGGGAGTCTTATTAAATCAGCAGTGCCACGCCCCTTCACTGAAATGTGAAGTAAAAACGTTGTGCAGGATGTAAATACCAGTAGTGATAGTGTTGTAAATTAACAGTAATGATGTAGGCCTAAATAATAGTGGTAATACAGTATTATAATTAGTGTAGATTTGTAAGTAAGCCAGAAATTGATGTTCATTTTTAAACGCGGTTTCCTTAATACAACATTTTTAAGTATATATGCACCTATGTCTCAGGGAGTATTAGTGATAAAAGCTGAAATTTTGCACGCTCATTGTATATCATATATAATGACTTATTGGTAGCATTTTTACATTGATATAATATGTGATTATTACAAGACTTAGATAGATTTTGCGTTGAAAATTTCAGGTTTTCCTCGATAGAATTTTTATAAAAGTATATAATTTTTTTTTTAATTGACTATTACACTTTTACTATGTCACACTACTTTTGACCAATAAAACTGTACGAAAGGACGTCTTTCAACCAATCATGGCTGCTTATCGCACAATTTTATCGCGTCCCAAGCATTTGTTTAATTTTATCGCGTCCCTAGCATTTGTTTATTTTTATCACTACCCTAGCATTTGTTTCTTTGTTTGCCAACATTTCAAACTGCACTGGTCTGGACGTCAAAAAACAGAAAATTACAAACCACTCCAGTCGATGCACAGCACTTTCAAATATGACTCGCATTGGCATTCAAGAACAAGAATTAATAAAGATCACTGGTCATATATGAAGAGCACCATTCAGAAATCCTGAATAAGTTGAGGGATACACCATATACATCAACGAGTTCACTTCTTTTACGCACACGTCCAATATAACATCAACTGAACCACCTACCACTAAAACATCCAAATTTGAAAATTGTACTTTCAATAATTGTTTCATTTAAAATTATTCATGTTTATTTTTTATTTCATTATCGTTAATTAAAACGTTTGCTTATTTCATCATCCCTAATTAAAACTTTTCTAACACTTGTTTATATTATTTAGGTTATGTTTATTATAGCTTCTGCTATATGATATTATGATAGTCACGAATCAGAGATTGTTTAATACTAAGATTTATTGAAAATCATCTGTCAAATGACGTTGATTACTGGGATCCGGATGATTGAAGTGAAATGCAAATGTTTTAATAAAAATGAAACTGAATCAACAAAGCCTTCTTGACTAGTAACAGTCCACAGAGTTCAATGATGATTCCATAGTTGGTACAACTGATACCGGTAACAAGAAAACATAATCATAAAACACTACTGCCATCTAGCGTAATGTTGAGATGGTACAATGATACATTTGAAGACAGTTGTATTTTCGTAAACCAATTAATATTTTATTGTATTGGAGTACTTTGTTACTTCTAATCTTTATATACTTTCTTCTAATCGTGTAATAGTCAATTAAATCCCACTCGAGTTTTGATTTTCTCTAGATAAGTCTGCTCGTGTTCCACTTGCAGATTTATCGATAAAATGAAAACCTCTAGTGAGATTACTGTTGATAAAATCGAACTGGATCTATAATTTTGCTAATGAACGTAGATAATATGTATGAAAAATTTTAGCCATGTACATTAATCAGTTTCCAAGAGAAAGGTGCGTGAATTTAACTTTTTTCATTTGAATGCAGTTTTTTTAACTCAATTATAAGTGAGCTAACATAACTAGTTATGAAATATGGAGATATCGTCGAAAATAAAAAAAAATGATAATTGTTCTCTCCAAAAGAAGAAACTGACATGGAACAAAACTGCAGTTGAGTTTAATGCAAACTCCGGAAATATTCCCGTAAGTAAATCATTTTTAATTTATTTTTGAGTTATTTTTATGCTAAACAAAGTGGAAATGATATAATTACGCAAATGTTAACAGCTTATTCCTTGGGTAGAATACAAACAAAAATGCAAATAGCACTTTGTTTGGACGTGAATACTTTTCGAAAAAAAAAAAACCACTCAAATCTACCTGAAATGCTGCTGTATCATAAAATCTCAAAGCAACCAGTACTTTCAGCAGTGGCGAAATCGGTAAGCCTCATGGTTGTCTTGTGAATTGAAATGAGAGACACCAGAATATTCACAACAGTGTTCTTGTCGAAACGGTATCTCCTCTTAAATTGTTGATCATTATACATCTCTAAAAGGTTTTCCATATCTCTGATATATCTTTTGCTTGCTGAAACTCATTTTCATTTTAATTACAGAACTCAATAAATGAAATAAAATTAAATCATAATCATCATCTATTGTATACCGAATCAGCTGATTACAATGCATATGAGGAAACGCTTGAGTAAGCTGACAAGCTACCTTATTTGAATAAGTGTTCACTTCAGTGGGATTTATGAATTGAAAATTATTATAAGCAACTGCTTAAGTGTTTCCTTACGATAAGTGTTGACTATGAATTCGGCCCTTAATCGCCCTTAAAATTAATAGATTTGAAACGACGACCCTCACAAATTAATGCAGCTTAACTATCAAGAAAGGCTGGGAAAACAGAAACAAACACTCAACGAACAAGTGAGATAGGTACATGGCAGTGCAAGTGACGGAGCAGAGCTGCAAGTTACCAAGTGTATCAGATAACCCCTTGTCTCGCACAGCCCGTACCGGCGGTGCTGTCTGCACCGAGATGCTGCAACAGGAGCACACAACGAAGCTAAATCAATGCCTCGGAGATGCTGCTGTAATTAATGGGACAAGCCGCCGAAAAATATTGCACAAGTCTGCCACATCAGCGTATTCCCGGACAGTATCGTTACGCAGACGACAACCTAACATTATCAGCAGAATTTCAATGTCGAATTCGTCATAAAACACTGTTAAAACTATCGCAAGAAGGAACATAATGAATCGTTTATTTTAGAAATGGCACAAGTCACATTTTTGTGGAAATTGATGTTTTGTTCAAAATGTACTCTATTGGGGTAGCGCGCATTTCAAACACGACTCCATTTGTTGCAATGGAGGTTATATAAATACGTTTATTTGAGACAGGGACATAATCTGGATATGTGCCTTTTCTTCACTAAAGTGACCGCAGTCAACATTTGCGCATGCGATATTTTACTACTTAATTACCTTATTATTCCAAGAACATGAATTTTTACCAGAAATCGAAAAGTATTGGGAATAAATTTGAATAAGCAACAAAAAAAAGTTTCCTTCCCAGGCGGGATTCGAACCACAACAGTCTTAGTTACCAGTCTATCGTGCTCTGGAGTGAACAAGGCTCTGAAATCAGCTAGAAAGGTCGGTCTGTTTTTTTTTTTTTGCCACTCCTGTACAAAGAATGGAAAGGAGAGACTTCCAAGATTAACCTCAGTATATAATAATAATAATAATAATAATAATAATAATAATAATAATAATAATAATAATAATAATAATAATAACATTAATACTTTATAGCTAGAACAAAGATACATATTGTTTTATATAAAAATTAGTGTAGCACCCCCAGAAAGTTACATACTCGTGCTCAGGGAGCATTGCATATAATTTAAAGACATTTTATTGATAAATGACAGAATAAAAAGGAAAAAAGAAAAAGATATCACAATAATTTGAACTTTAAATTTTCTCTCTGAACACTAATTTTTTAACTGAATTTTTAAAATACCGAGCATTAGCAAATTGTAGGTATATTTGTCTTGCTTTTATATTTATGTGAAAACAAATTAAATATATTTCGGTTTTTATGTACAAAATTCAATAAGGTATTGTTATGAATTTGATGTATATCAAATATTTTAAATTCTGAATATAACAGTTCTAATGGATAATCAAGAGGTTTAAGACCTAGACCAAGAGGATACAGACATTAAGGACATCGATGGAGGGATCAAGGCCATCTTTCTTACTATATAGCTACAGCATACCATGTTACAAGAATTACCGGTATATCGTATTCATCATTTGTAAATTATCGTGCAGACTTACAATAAGCAACGAATAATTTGTGGCTTTGATTCTGTGCAGGAGTCATGGTCGTGGATTACAATCGAGTAAAAAGAATGTATGTTTGTCCATTGTTAATTTAATTGTAATGAACGATTTTCAAAAATGTTATTTTCTTCTTTCGATAGTGTTAACAATAAAAGTACCGGCATTATAAGTGTTACCACACTTACGAACCAGAAAATGTGTAGTACGGACCATTCTTAGTCGGCTATTAAGAGAACGGCTCCTCTGATAGAAGAAGACCTTTAAAATAATTTATTTTTAGGCGATGTAAAAATAAATTACCGAAATGCAAACGTGCAGTAGGCCTAACACTACATGCAGAGTTAACAGAACTATCCCTCGCCTTTCCTGCTCTAAGTGATCAAAAAAATAAACAGACATCTGTTGCCAAGTGACAAACAGACAGTGCAATGCGTTGTCGGTGGAGCATTTCACTGCGCAATAAAAGTCACGCCCCCACAACGCTAATCACTGTACAGCTCTCGTCACCGCTCCTGGAATCCATCTTGTGCCCGACAACACCGAACCGAGGCACTGTCAATCTGCTGGACGTCGCCTGTCAATTTAGCACGCTAATTGCCTCAGGTCTAATTGCAACATGAACTGAGGCATGCATTATGAACCTACGCCTGTAGACAATAATGCATCATTCCAAATTTCTTTTGTTGCAGGTCTAATGAGTAACCAGAAAGATGGAAGAACGACAATAGGACAAGAATGAAAAATTCACGCCCACGCTGGTGGCAATCAGTCTTCTATTAAGAAAGCTAGTGGAGCGTGAACTTGCGAGGAGCTAGCCAACGGTTCATTTTCAGCTCAGCTCCTTCTTATGCTTACACTCCTACAGCGGGGCATAATTACGGCGAAAAGACAGCTGAGTGTAGCCTATAGATCCCGGACACCGGAATAAAGTACAAGCAAGGCAGAACTAAACGCGTCGTCATAATCGTTAGTCGTCGTCGTCGTTACTTTCGTCATTACTATCAATCATCGTCGTCATCGATATCGTCATCATCCTCATCAGTCACAGTCCTTGTCTTCAATCACAGTCGCCATAGCTATTCGTCATATTCTTCGTTATCGTCTTCGTCATCATCCTCATCATAGTCAGAGTCCTTGTCCTTATCACGCTATTCGTTATATTCTTCGTTATCGTCGTCATCATCATCTTCCTCTTGTTTTAGATATAACTACCCGTTAGAACTGTTAAAGACTGTTGCTATCATTCTTTTTTCTTAATCGTTATATTCAATATTAAATTTTCTAAAATTTTTATGAAGAAAAAAAAATTCCTGGAGGAATAGGTAAAATATCCTACACTATGTTGTTGTGTAGGTCTTTAAAACATTCAGTAAAAGAATCATGCAGATATTTAATTAATTGTATATTTTATTATGTATAATGTTTTATGGTTTTAATAAATGCAATTTAGATATTATTTTCACAGATAATTATTAGCTATTTTAATATTCTGAATAGTGTTTTGTAAAGTGTAATGTATGTATATAAAACATGAAATGTTTTGTTCATTTAGCTTTTATAGTAGCTGAGGTATAAGAAATGAATTTCACTCAATTTTTGCAGAACTACGATCTAGAAGATTTCCTTTGGAAATTAGGAGGAACATGTGGGATCGCCATGATGGTTTTCCAGCCCATAGTGCAAGGCATAGTAAAACCGTTCTTAATCGATTGTTTCAATGCCTTTGGATTGGTCGCGAAGGGCCTGTACGCTGGCCAGTCCGATCTCCTCATCTGACGCCTTAGACTTCTTTCCTGGGTCGAAAATTAAAGGACGATGTATCTACTACACCACAAGACATGCAACATCGTCTTA
Organism: Periplaneta americana; assembly: GCF_040183065.1. NCBI lineage: Eukaryota > Metazoa > Arthropoda > Insecta > Blattodea > Blattidae > Periplaneta > Periplaneta americana. The sequence continues at coordinate 153,787,217 of NC_091127.1, read as the reverse complement.
TAGCAGGTTGCAATGCAGTTTGTCCTTAATGCTACATAATCTGCAGGAATAGGCTACATGCAGGGCATTTTTAATTCATTTGTATTTAGGTAGCATTAATAAGTGTATCTATCAATCATAGCAAAGTGAGTCAGCATTTAGCTGGTTGGAACTTGTATTGCTTTTTTTTTATTATATATATAATTACTAATTGTATTGCTTTGTTTATCGAAACAAGTGACACGCTTGTGGTCAGAGGCAAATAATCGGGTAGTGAATTTTATTTTAAACCAATAATAATTTTATTATCGATTAATCATTTATATTACGTGAAATAAAATAATGGAAACATCTCTTTTCATACTGAAATACACAAAGTAAGCTCTAAGCTTCTATTTTTAACCGCTTATTTCAAGACGCTCTGCTAACTGCATTATTATTAGCATCGATGGAAGTGATGATAACCAGGTGAATACGACGATTCGTAATTGGATTACTTAACATTCGCCTTACAGTTGGGAAAACCTTGTAAAAACCCAACCAGGTAAGCACCCTAAATAGCCTATTCGTAAATACTGAAAATCGAGTCCTTGTTCTCGAGAACTTTTTTTTTCTCAAAATTACCCCAAGAATAAGCTCCGTATGTGCGGACATAACTTCGAGTATTACTGGTACCTTGTGTACGAAGAGTAAAACAAATTATTTCCTTCGTTTCCACTAGAAACGAAGATGTTCGTACCGTCCTTTTTTATAAGTCCACTATTGAATGCCTTGTAATAAAGCAGAAAGAATATAACAATGGCAATAAAAATTCGGACATTAATTTTAGACGATGGGAGAAAAGGAAACAGAGAGAAATATTATGGATCTACCATGTTGAAGACTTTGTGTGTGTCCTGATTTATTTTAATGTCTTGCTAGAAATGTGTTATACGACGATATCATTTTATTATTTCGGATCTTCATGTCCGTTGCAGGCACCTGACTCCTACGGATCAATGTTGGTTACGATGATGGAGCCATTGTTCACATAGCCACGAATTTTACTGTTTCACCATCAAATGTAAAGTTTGCCTTAACTTAGTTTCCGTCCTTGTATTGTTTTCCCTTACGTGGTGTACTCTTTCTCTTCTACCAACACAACAAATAAATGATCGCCTCGTGGTTTCACCAGCAATGGAAACCTCCCCCTCCCCCGCGACCCGAGTTTTACAGCCTCCGGGAGCCAGGCCAGGGAATTACAAAGCGTAATTCTTCTGGAAAGCCGGTACTCAATACCGACGAGGTGGACACGGGCCACTGGATCAGCGTCTTACATGATGCGGTCACAACGACCGGAATTATTTAGGAAGCTTGTCAGACCTTAAGAAGCTGACCGGAGATATTCCGCCTTGTTAGAGCACTTCTCTCCTCAGCAAGCGGAACAATCGGTATTAGGTAGACCCCAACTGGCAGAATAAACTTAATTTCAGCCCGTTGCATAGTAGGAAATAAAACACGTTTCTGAAAAATGTGAATGGGTCATTTGCAAACAAATGAACGATTGAGACAGTGGCGTAACATGATATTTTGAGCAGGGGAAAGTAATTCAAGTTGTCTTTCATGCAATATTAGAAAACGTATTACAAAAATATAGTCTTAATGTATTTAAAAATAGGCTTAAGGACTTTACTAATAGACGATAAATATACGCAGTATTTAAAGGGTGTAATTGATATTTTGTTATTGAAGTGTACTATCAGTGAATAATTATGTTGTGTCAGTGAAGTGTGTTGTGTAAGTGAAACGTGTTCCTGTCAGTGAAGCTTTATAGTTTATAGTGGCAGTGCAAAGTATTTGAACAGTGAAATGTTTTTGAAGTGTTAGTGAAATCAGGATAGAATCAGTGAAATGTGCCGTAGTTCCAAGGCAGTGAATGAGTTGACAGCGAAATGAGTGTAGTGTTGAAAGGTACTTGTGCAGGTATGAACATATCATACTCGTGGGTTTTAGTTCGAACTTACGTTTAAAGTACAAATTAGATTTACTTTAAATGTTATTTTAACTTAGGATGTTCCCTATCATTATTATTATTATTATTATTAGTATTATTAATTATTGCTAGTATTAATTATTAGTATTATTATTAATTGATTTTTTTATTAATCGTGTTTATTATTGTCTTTATTGAGTGTAATTAGTTACCACTGCCACCGGGTATATACCCATTGCAGTGTGAATAAATACATACAAAAGGAGGAATATTAAAATAAATAGTAGTCAATGTCAAGTCAGCAGTCGAAGATTGGTTGGAACATCGTAAGTAACACCAATAAGGCATGACCTCAAATGGTACATAGTAAAATATGATTTCACGGTTTACACATATCTCTAACAAATAGACACGTATACGTATAACATTAGCTCACTCCATGTCATACTTAACGGTCAATAGATACAGTATTAGTATTATTACGTAAGTATGCGTCTGTCTTTTGATTGTGTCCTTCATTGACAGCAAGGGTGTCGGTCATTTGTTTTTTAAATCACACTTTTGTTCGTAAGTCAATCTTGATAATAGAATTGTCCTAAAAAATTCAAGTAAATTGGTGTCAGGAACTGTTATTTCACTCATTACTTATTATATCAGCCACAATGCACACTAACACTTCAACTGAACACAACTGACGAAAAGGGATAACTCGGAAACTACTTATTTTCAATGTCAAAGCTAACTTCCTGCGAGCCTTGCGACTAGGGTAGTTTAATTAGAAAGGGATGGAAAATCTGCGGGGTGGGTTACACAGAAGAAACCAGTCTGCTTGGAAGCTGGTGTGTGCAGGCTTCTTGTTTACTGCTGCATCACAAATCATCCTGAGCTGCCGCATTACAATATTTAACGCGTAAATATAAATTCAATTAAAATTAATAAATAATTTTGTCCATAGATTGCAGGTTTATTATGAAATTATTATTAACTGGGGAAGCTGAGCTTTTTAGCTTACATTGACGCCACGCCACTGGATTGAGAACGTCAAAATTAAAGTATTATTTAGTCCATACTCTGCATATTAATATAGTGCAATGTCTCTGCCATAGTAATCAGCCACTGTACACTCACCTTGCTCTACAGCGCCGTTTTGAATGATGTAACAGATATGACATGGAGTAACAGATATGACAGGTAACAGACTTGACAAAGCAAACAAGCATGTGCGAACCTAAAATGTTTTTGCTTAAAAATCTTCAAAATAGCAACTTAACTACTGGACACGTGTACTATTATGTCCTCTCACCTTGGCTTTATCTGTTGTTATTTGTGGAAAACACAACACAAACAGATCTGACAGAGTAAAAATGCACGCTTAGACTAAAACACAAAGCAAGAGTTTGACACACAAACTCGCCAAATCAAAATGAGTGAACATAGCAGTACAATCAAAATGGGTCTTTGTGCATCATCTTGGCTTGTGCTGACATCTGTGGGATTTCTTTTTCAACTGTGTATCCATAGCAACAGAATGGTGTAACAGACCTGACTGATTTACAGGACTAGAGTAATTATTATGAAATCATATTTAAGGATATATAAAGTCAGACATAAATGAAGAAGTTTTGATAATATCAAATGTTACTTTAATTTTATTCTCAATTACATTATTAAACAAACCTTTATCTGGACATAATCATGCTCCATTTAAAAAACTTAACTAGTATGGACACGGCATTTTAGCTGTCAGTATGAGAATTTTATTCATTCTTGTGAAATATTTCACATGAAGGAAGTAATTCTTGTGACGTTCACTACATTAGTATTGAAACTACTCACTGTTAGGAATTTATAACTCTTTCGTTATAAATGCAATAATGGGAAGGGTAAGAATTGATGGACATCATTTGTTATACAAATTCTGCAAATGACCCGAATACATTTTGACGAGAAAGTGATAATGACAATTTTGATAACATTCTGCGCAAAACTAGAAAAAGAGAGCCAATCATATACCTTTCTTAGCTTTGTGTAACGTTCGGCGTCGGATCCTGGACTCATTTCACTGCAATTATCACCTTCATTACACTCAAACGCTAAGTAATCATCGCAATTGATAAAGCGTCGTAAATTAAACCGTTTAAGAAAGTAGACCTACTGTCCGTCAGAGTGGTTATGTCGCATCCTGGTTTCCCCCACCCGTTTCTACAGGGTCCTCTGTTAAGGCTACTGCCTGGGCTGTTAGGCTCTTTCCTGAAAATATTTGCATATAGAATTGGAAGTATACTTACTTAGTTACTTACTTACTTACTGGCTTTTAAGGAACCCGGAGGTTCATTCCCGCCCTCACATAAGCCCGCCATTGGTCCCTATCCTGAGCAAGATTAATCCAGTCTCTCTCATCATATCCCACTTCCCTCAAATCCATTTTAATATTATCTTCCCATCTACGTCTCGGCATCCCTAAAGGTCTTTTTCCCTCCGGCCTCCCAACTAACACTCTATATGCATTTCTGGATTCGCCCATACGTGCTACATGCCCTGACCAACTCAAACGTCTGGATTTAATGTTCCTAATTATGTCAGGTGAAGAATACAATGCGTGCAGCTCTGCGTTGTGTAACTTTCTCCATTCTCCTGTAACTTCATCGCTCTTAGCCCCAAATATTTTCCTAAGCACCTTATTATCAAACACCCTTAATCTCTGTTCCTCTCTCAAAATGAGAGTCCAAGTTTCACAGCCATACAGAACAACCGGTAATATAACTGTTTTATAAATTCTACCTTTCAGATTTTTTGAAAGCAGACTAAATGACAAGAGCTTCTCAACCGAATAATAACAGGAATTTCCAATATTTATTCTGCGTTTAATTTCCTCCCGAGTGTCATTTATATTTGTTACTGTCGCTCCAAGATATTTCAATTTTTCCACCTCTTCGAAGGATAAATCTCCAATTTTTACAGTTCCATTTCGTACAATATTCTGGTCACGAGACATAATCATATACTTTGTCTTTTCGGGATTTACTTGAAACCCTATCGCTTTACTTGCTTCAAGTAGAATTTCCGCGTTTTCCCTAATCGTTTGTGGATTTTCTCCTAACATATTCACGTCATCCGCATAGAGGCGTACATAATACAGTGCGATCAGTTTTGCTTTCCGCCGGAGTGTTTTGCCTTAAAAAATACCAAAGTGAATAAATGAGATATTTCATAAAATGAATACATAGAAATGTTTCACACGTCTTGTGAATGAACGAAAAATAAAAGGAAGCTTAAAAAAATAGAAAATAAATCAAAACCCAAAAACATTTGGGAGTTCAAAATTTGGATCTTGTTAGACTTTTACATAGTAAACATTCTTTTAAGATTTGATTGAAAAAAAAATAGATTAGGGAAAAAGTTGTCATTTTTAGTGGAGTGTTCCCCTAAATACAATATACAGGAATTCTGGTACGGTTTTCTTTCAGTCACAAAGTAGGGAATTTCCCCAGGTTCTATGCGGTAAAAAGCTCTATCACGTTATACTACTAGGTTCAAAAAGTTCCCGGAATTTTACTACCATTTTTCGTATTAATATATAACAAGGGATATTATACATTTGTTTTGTTGGTAACATTCATGATGTCATTTCCTTAAAGTTTGTTGATAATGGCAATTATTGGTTTTGAGTTGTAGGCAATTGTTTATCATAGTGTTTTGTTTGTTCGTCGCATTTTGTAATTATGTCCACAGAGCAAAGTACAAACATCAAGTTCTGTGTTTTGCTGGGGACATGATCAGTATGGCTGATGAAGATTATGATTTCTTAAACAAAATGAAACTGGTGCTACTTGTACGACCCAGTCCCTAAACGACAGTCATCTGAGTGGAAATCGAAAACATCTCCTCGGAAGCAAAAATTTCCTAGGGACACTTCCAAAGGCAAAGTTATTTTAAATGTTATGTTTTATTTAACGACGCTCGCAACTGCAGAGGTTATATCAGCATCGCCGGATGTGCCGGAATTTTGTCCCGCAGGAGTTCTTTCACATGCCAGTAAATCTACTGACATGAGCCTGTCGCATTTAAGCACACTTAAAGCAAAGTTATTTTGGAAGTTTTCTTCGACTCTCAGGGTCTCATGCACCATGAGTTCATTCCAGAAAGTCGTACTGTAACGAAAGAATTGTACGTAGAAACCCTCCGTCGCCTCTGGGACGCAGTGAGAAGGAAACGTCCAGAAAAATGGGTAGAAAACAACTGGTTCCTTATGCATGACAATGCACCTGCTCATCGCGCAATTATTGTAAAGAATTTTCTTGTCAGGCACAACATAACTGCTTTGGATCACCCACCATACTCTCCTGATCTGTCACCACCTGATTACTTTCTGTTTCCCCGTCTGAAAAGTCATCTGAAAGGACGGAGATTCAATGCTGAAGAGGTTATCGCAAACGCGACGAGAGCACTAAGACGGGTTTCACAAAATGGCTTCCAGGCCTGCTTCCAGGAACTCTACACGCGTTGGCAAAAGTGTGTTGTTGCGGAAGGCAACTATTTTGAAGGGAATGCTGTAGAATAGTGTTTAAGGTACGTTGTTTCTATGATGCTAGCAAATTCCGGGAACTTTTTGAACCTAGTATGTATAACATCGGTTACAGAGAGAAAAACTCAGTTATTGGCATTTCAGCTAAAAACGACCCTGAGCACAAATTACAGGAGAGTAAGCTTTGTAGTGTAAATACTGATTTAATTAGTATAGATCGTGTTACAATAAGACAAATGACTGAATCGCTTCAGGCGTCTGTCACGGAGAACAATATTATATCATTTTTATTTTTACTTGTAAAATTAATATAATTTACTCTTACTATTATGTTTCTGTCTGAAATATTGTAAAATTCATGTGACAAATTGGTTTTCTTTCGACTAAATGTAACACAAAAACGGACGTGGATTACGTACATGTGTAATAAATTAATGCAATTGTTTTTCATATTAACTGAATTTATTTTGATAGTTATTTCATGCAAGAGGCAGTATAAATAGATCCTATTTAACGAGTTCATAAGCGTCGCATTGTAAAATATTTCAATTAAATAAATTCTATATAATCCTTTACTGTAAATTCGATAATTATCTATTTGCAAATATCGCTATTCAAACCCATTTCATGACTATCGGTGGAAGGTTTCAATTCCCGATTACGAAAGTGGATATTTAATAATTTACAGAGGAGCATTGACTAATCTCAACAAATTAAAGGCTATCGAACGAAAGCAGAAATTTTGTACCACAGAGAATGCCAAAGGCAATAAAGTGTAATACAATATGTACAGCATATACGCATAAAAGTGGGAATTTCTGTCACCCACTCTGTGCTTTCTATTTCAAATGTTCGCTCACTGCAAAACTTGCAATTAAAACGTAAGGTAACTGTACTATACTATCACTACCACAAACACCACTTCAATAATAATAATAATAATAATAATAATAATAATAATAATAATAATAATAATAATAAATATTAAATGAATATAAAAATCATAACGAGAGTAATTAAATAAATACAATACTAACAAAAGATATAAATTAATTAATGAAAACAAAGTGGCATACAATATCAATAAAGTAGATACTATACATTAACTGAATCTAAATTAATTTCAAGCAAATTGACAATATTTATGCATCTGTAGACCGGAGAAAGAGATTTTGAATTTCTAGTGTCAAAAATTGTTTGAAATCTTAATCCATTTGTAGGAATACGAAGACTGATATTATTTAAGAAAGATTCACAATCAATTTCACAAAAAATAAATAATCAAGATCTTGACGTTTAGCATATAGAGTACAACAATTAAAATATTTGGAGTTACTCTCAAAATTATAAAGACAGGAATTCGGTAAAATTCGAGAAGTACATAAGGAAATAAATTCTCTTCTAATATTTTCCAATTTTACAGAGTCGGTGGAAGTTATGGAATTTCAGACAACAGATGCATATTCAAGCTTATATCTAGGAGTAGAAACAGAATAAGTTATAGACCTAATTAAACCAAGCATTGTTATTGAATTGTTATAAATATATTGAAAATGAACATGATAATACAATTTAGGACACCAAGATCTCTAATACCCACGGAAACCTTTGTCATTTAGCTCAGTAAAACTACAAGCAACCACAAAAAAATAATCACCAACAAGAATTGGACATAAACATTTCGCAACAACGTAGGAAATTACTTGAAGGATATACCTCCTGAACCCAGAAGACTGGCAGTTGCAAGCTTTCGTCTTAACACTGACCATGACATCCTGGGTAAACATCTCAATCGTCTTGGCATCCTGCCATCAGCATCCTGCATTTTGTGTCATCAACAGGAAGACATGGATAGACAACATCTTGCAAAATGCCCTGCTCTGAAATCCTCCAAGGAAGTCGACCGCTACTGGGTAGCCAGAGCCCGAATGTTTTTAATTACTTAATCCATAGTTTTGTTCACCACTTTCTTGTTTTTCGCTCAGTCAATGATAGTAAATATCATCTACTAGCCAATAGACAAATAAATAATAAATAAGATCTCTAATACAATCTTTCCTGATAGTTATGAAATCATTAAGAGAATAGTTATATTTTATGGAAGTAGTTTAATTAATAATAATAATAATAATAATAATAATAATAATAATAATAATAATAATTTATGCGTTCTAGTACTGGCTACGGACTGCAAGGTACCGGGTTCAGTCTTGTCTCGGGTGGTGGCGGGAATTTTCCAGTTGCCAAAACTTATAGAACGGATCCGGGGTGCCAGAAGCCTTTTGTCAAATTGAGTACCACGATAAAAAGCGGCCCGAGTGTGGGGCTGACCACACAACTTCAACTAGTCCTGAAGTCATGAAAGCACGGAGTTCTCCTTCATGGTAACCATTTGAGTTCATGACTTGTAAAGGGGATACCTTCACTTTCTTGTGTTCTTATTTATTATGGCTACTTTCAGTTGTTTCATTGAACTTATCTCAGTGTCTTCAGCAAGATAATATACTTCGGAGGAAAAAATCTAATAGGTGCATAGCTTTATTACACTGCATATTTTTTTGCATAGAACTTCGTGTGAATGGTGCAAGAAATGAAACAAGGATAACATGGAACAGATAAGGAGAACAATGCGAAAAAAACGAGAACAGATGCAAAGCAAGGATAACACAAGGAATGCAAGAAAAAAAAAGGGTATATAAATAGAACAAAGCGAATGCAAAACGAACAAGGGGAAGAAAACTAAAACAAAGTGAATACAAATAGAACAAGGACAAGACAAGAAGAAGGGAGTTATGGAGAAGAAAGGGAATACATGAAGGAAAAGGCAAGGAGAACAAGGAGGAAACAAGGAGAACAAGGAGAAGACAAGAAGAAGGGAGTGATGAAGAAGAAAGGGAATACATGGAGGAAAAGGCAAGTAGGACAAGGAGGTAACAAGGAGAACAAGGAGAAGACAAGGAAAACAATTGAAAGACAAGGAGAATAAGTAAAATACAAGGAGAATAAAGGGAAGACAAGGAGAATAGGGGGAAGACAAGGAAAAGAGTAAGACAAGAATAACAATGGGAAGACATGGAGAATAAGGGAAAGTTACGGAGAACAAGGTTAGACAAGGAGAACATGGGGAATACAAGGAGAACAAGAGGAAGACAAGGAGACCAAGGTTAGACAAGGAGAACATGGGGAATACAAGGAGAACAAGAGGAAGACAAGGAGAACATGTGAAAGACAAGGACAAGGGAAAGACAAGACGAACAAGGGGAAGACAAGGAGAACAAGGGGAATACAAGGAGACCAAGGTTAGACAAGGAGAACATGGGGAATACAAGGAGAACAAGAGGAAGACAAGGAGAACATGTGAAAGACAAGGACAAGGGAAAGACAAGACGAACAAGGGGAAGACAAGGAGAACAAGGGGAATACAAGGAGACCAAGGTTAGACAAGGAGAACATGGGGAATACAACGAGAACAAGAGGAAGACAAGGAGAACATGTGAAAGACAAGGACAAGGGAAAGACAAGACGAACAAGGGGAAGACAAGGAGAACAAGGGGAATACAAGGAGAACAAGGGAATACAAGGAGAACAAGGGGAATATAAGAACAAGGTTAGACAAGGAGAACATGGGGAATACAAGGAGAACAAGAGGAAGACAAGGAGAACATGTGAAAGACAAGGACAAGGGAAAGACAAGACGAACAAGGGGAAGACAAGGAGAACAAGGGGAATACAAGGAGACCAAGGTTAGACAAGGAGAACATGGGGAATACAACGAGAACAAGAGGAAGACAAGGAGAACATGTGAAAGACAAGGACAAGGGAAAGACATGACGAACAAGAGGAAGACAAGGAGAACACGGGGAACATAAGGAGAACAAGGGAATACAAGGAGAACAAGGGGGATACAAGGAGAACAAGGGGAATACAAGGAGAACAAGGGGATACAAGGAGAACAAGGGGAATACAAGGAGAACAAGGAGAATACAAGGTGAATAAGGTTAGACAAGGAGAACATGGGGAATACAAGGAGAACAAGGGGAATACAAGGAGACCAAGGTTAGACAAGGAGAACATGCGGAATACAAGGAGAACAAGAGGAAGACAAGGAGAACATGTGAAAGACAAGGACAAGGGAAAGACATGACGAACAAGGGGAAGACAAGGAGAACAAGGGGAATACAAGGAGACCAAGGTTAGACAAGGAGAACATGGGGAATACAAGGAGAACAAGAGGAAGACAAGGAGAACATGTGAAAGACAAGGACAAGGGAAAGACAAGACGAACAAGGGGAAGACAAGGAGAACAAGGGGAATACAAGGAGACCAAGGTTAGACAAGGAGAACATGGGGAATACAACGAGAACAAGAGGAAGACAAGGAGAACATGTGAAAGACAAGGACAAGGGAAAGACAAGACGAACAAGGGGAAGACAAGGAGAACAAGGGGAATACAAGGAGAACAAGGGAATACAAGGAGAACAAGGGGAATATAAGAACAAGGTTAGACAAGGAGAACATGGGGAATACAAGGAGAACAAGAGGAAGACAAGGAGAACATGTGAAAGACAAGGACAAGGAGAAGACAAGAAGGAAAGGGGGGAGACAAGGAGAACAAGGGGAATACAAGGAGAACATGTGAAAGACAAGGACAAGGGGAAGACAAGAAGGAAAGGGGGGAGACAAGGAGAACAAGGGGAATACAAGAACAAGGGGAATACAAGGAGAATAAGGGGAATACAAGGAGAACAAGGGGAATACAAGGAGAACAAGGGGAATACAAGGAGAACAAGGGGAATACAAGGAGAACAAGTGGAATACAAGGAGAACAAGGGGAATACAAGGAAAACAAGGTTAGACAAGGAGAACATGGGAAATACAAGGAGGACAAGAGGAAGACAAGGAGAACATGTGAAAGACAAGGACAAGGGAAAGACAAGAAGGAAAGGTGGGAGACAAGGAGAACAAGAGGAAGACAAGGAGAACATGTGAAAGACAAGGACAAGGGGAAGACAAGAAGGAAAGGGGGGAGACAAGGAGAACAAGGGGAATACAAGGAGAACATGTGAAAGACAAGGACAAGGGGAAGACAAGAAGGAAAGGGGGGAGACAAGGAGAACAAGGGGAATACAAGGAGAACAAGGTTAGACAAGGAGAACATGGAGAATACAAGAAGGACAAGAGGAAGACAAGGAGAACATGTGAAAGACATGGACAAGGGAAAGACAAGACGAACAAGGGGAAGACAAGGAGAACAAGGGAAAGTCAAGGAGAACAAGGTTAGACAAGGAGAACATGGGGAATACAAGGAGAACATGGGGAATACAAGGAGAGCATGTGAAAGACAAGGACAAGGGGAAGAGAAGAAGAAAAGGGGGAAGACAAGGAGAACAAGTGAATGTTAGCATGAAAGAAGGTGACAAAAGGGCAAATGAACCAAAGAGCCATTTTTAAAAGTAAATTATAATAAATTGATAGTGTTGAAGATGACGGAAAAGTTTACACTGTCGAAGCAGAGACAACGAAAGAGAATATTATTCTGACGGGTGTTTAGATTGCTTTGTACTCTTCCATCGGTTCCGTTACGAAACGCTTCTTCACGAAGAAACAAGAATCTGCGTCGAGGAGTGCAAGATGCCTGCACTGCGACATCTGACTGCTAACATTTGCGACCTCAAGCAGCGGATAAAACTTGGAAAACTGATACACAAAATAAAAGAAGTGATTGCATATGCAAAACGGAACACAAACCGTTACACTGCGGGGTCTCAACGAAGGCCGTCCCCGCACATGCTGCGAGGCCCAATACCGAGAAGGAACTCACGACCAAATTACGATATAAAAGAAAATGAAAGGAATGCAGCAATTTGCTACACGATCATCCTATATTCGTCACTACCAAACTTACATCTCTTTCGTGTCTTTGTCCAAAGTTTACGACCAAATAATTAAGGGGAGAGGATGGTATTTTTTGGTGAAAAATGAGTAAATTAAAAAAAAAAAACATCTTTAAAATACTCTGTGATATGTGTGGAATGCATTGCATAACATTTTGTGGGTATTTGTGCGCTTATCGGATGCTGAGTCGCCATTTTTAAACTTCCTGGGTTATGGATTTTTAAATCACTCGCCCACTTTCATTGTTGTTTCCGGTAAATTAAATTTTCAATTTTTTTTTCTTTAAAATACCCTTTGATATGTGTGGAATGCATTGCATAACATTTTGTGGGTATTTGTGCCCTTATCGGATGTTGATACGTCATTTCTAAAGAATTTTTAAATCACACGCCCGCTTTTATCGGTTTCCAGTTTGCTACATTGCCAAACAAAAATGGATATAACTTCTGAACTATTAAAGATACATGCATGAAATTTAGAACACATATTCCTTAGACAATTAAGAAACTTGTCTCTGTAACAGAATTTTGTTAATTGATTTCATTTTAAAAATACGTCCGTTTGTTTGCAAGAAAGGAAATCAGAAAATTGTTATTAAATTTTAATTGTTTATTTTACAAACTTAGGGACTAATATCAAAATTCTGTTACAGACAGTTTGTAGACCATGCTTTTGCAAATACATTGCAAAAAACTGTTTGAATCTATCTTTAAAAGCGGTTTAGATATATCGGTTTTAGTAGAATCCTGCATTGGGTAATTTTTTTTTTTTCATATTTGGGTCCCAAAATAATATATATTTTTTTCAAAATACTTTTATTTAGTTGAGTTTCCACAGCTATGAGCTCTCTACATACAAAAAAAATTAATATTTTACACCAAATAGGAAAAAAGTAAAAAAAAAAAATACCATCCTCTCCCCTTAACATGTCTTACACGAGAAATGTCCGGCGCCGTAACATCGTGGTCTAAAGCATCAAACCTGAACTTGCGTTACGGAATGAGCGCTGGTTCGAATCCTCATGGGAAAAATTTCGGCCAGTATATGGGACCGGTACCCACTCAGGATCGCGAAGAATTTGGAGAGTTACGCTAGGTAGCAAAATCTGGTTTCCAAAAACAGCTATAATGGCTCTGGGAATCATGTCCTAAACACAGAATACCGTCGTAGTGGTTGGATGATCGTTCACCTCTGCTGAGGCATGTCAGCTGGTTGGCCTTGGTATTTCATGGGCTATCACGTCACAGACTGCTTTTATTACACTCAATTGCAGGATTTGCAGCATTTTCAATATCTGAATCTTCGTTTGAACTAGATTTAATAACGTTTATTTTTCCTAGTACTCATGTTCTGTTATAAATAAAAATCTATCGTGTTCAAAACTAATAAAACAGACATACACGAATCGCCTCTCGTAGAAAGAAGCTACTACTTAATACTCCCTTTGTTCCAAAATATGGTATAGAAAGATATAATTAATTGTTCCAAAATATGGTATACATTTGTTAAAGTTCTCAGTAATATAATGTAACTTTAATACATTTTCCAGATACTTATTTTTTTATAACTTAACATAAGAAAATCATAAAAATTAGGTAGAATAAAGTTGTTTTTCAATAACTGAACCGTTTATATTCTATGTGAAATTTTGTCGAATTAGTCTCCCGTATTTTCATTTAAAAAAAAAGTTGGCAACCCTAGTTTTAATAGAACAAGAAGCATCTTCTGCGGACCTCTAGAAAAAAAAAACTAATGAAGAGACTAGTGAAATGCTTTGTGTGGCATTGTATGGAGCAGAAGCATGAACATTACGACAAATTGAAGAGAAGCGACTAGAAGCATTTGAAATGTGGATATGGAGAAGAACGGAGCGTGTGAAATGGACAGACAGAATACGAAACTTAGCTGTATTGGAAATAGTGGATCAAGAAAGAATGATGCGGAATCTGATCAGAAAGAGAAAAAGGAATTGGGTTAGGTCACTGGCCTAGAAGAAACTGCCTACTGAAGGATGCACTGGAAGGAATGGTGAACGGGAGAAGAGTTCGAGGCAGAAGAAGATATCAGATGATAGACGACATTAAGATATGAGCCGTTCAGAGCAGAAGTGGTGTAAGTCAAAATGGGTAATTAGGGTTAAAGTAAACATTCTGTAAAACACAGCGCAAAGTAGCAATTAATATTCAATTTATTTAAACTATTAGTAGTCAGTGAATAGCAAGAAGGACATATTAATTGCTACTTTGCGCTGTATTTTACAGAATATTTACTTTAACCCTCATTATCCAATTTTGACTTACACCACTTTTGCTCTGAACGGCTGATATATGGATCATATGACGAGATAAAGAGGAAGGCAGAAAATAAGAATGATTGAAGAATTATGGGTTTGCAGTGAAAGATCTGCTCATATTGATATTCATGTCGCAAATAACTATTAATAAACAATGGTCCTTTCCTATTGAACAAATCAATGGGGAAATCTGCTATTGATGTCTCATAAATGTTAGTAATCCTCAGAGGAATGATGTTGTAATGGGTGAAAATGAAAAAAATAATTGAAAGGCTGATGATTATGATGACGATGACGAAGATGAAGTAGGCTGCAATTTATAAAACCAATCTGTGAGTCAAAACCTGCATTGTGTTTACGTGGAACCTTTGTCAAAGTACAACCTAATTAATGACAGTTTACGAGGAGCGATATAATGAGTCATTTACAGTTTCACTTTTTGTAAAACTACGGAGCAATTTCAAGTTAATTCGAACAAAATATTTTCCGTAAATACTTGTATGACGGCTGTAAATACCACAGTAACGAAATTAAAATGTCAGACATATTAAAGTTTGTGTAATTCCTGACCTCGTGACATTTAAAACAACATACACATTTTCCCCATACACATACATACATACAGGCACAAGTTACCTACGCGGAGAAATGTCATCACACGTCTAGCAAGCATTAACAATATGTCCGAACACAATCGTTTCTGAATCGCGAATCTGGACACGTTCGGATTAGCTGAAGCGTTTAATTCAATGCACAGCTCCAGTTGAAATATTCAACAACATTGACACACTGATATGTTGGTAGTAGGCTACAATTTTAACCTCAAACCTGCATCCATTAACATCGCTAGCTGCATTTGAAAAGTGCAATACACATGGAATGTATTTCATAATTTACGTACAATTGTTACACATATTGTAAACAAAAACATTTCAATTTCTACTATGAAACATACTAAATCGATATCTGTTGACATTAGAGTCTCGTCTCGTCATTCTCGTGCGCTTCGAGTCTCGCTCATCATTTTCGAAATAGCATTTGGTCGGCGTGGAAAGATTTCGTAACTTCGAATAACATACGAGTACATCACGGAAATAAATAACAAACAGTATTATAGTATCATAGTTATCACAATGTTCTAGTTCTATGATCAGATATTACCTATGGTTATATAAATAGAATAGTAATATGCGTTACAAGAAACGTAGTTGAGCTTTTTTCATTTCCGAGAATTGAAAGAAAACATACCGCTCGTGTCTCGTACATTATTTTGTGCGAAGATCGTTTATTACATACCTGAAAGAGGAATTTCTAATTAGTTGCAATGAAATCTCCATCTTGGTTTCTGTTCAATGACGGCAAATTTGCAAAACAAAAATATCTATCTTCAACATTGTTGCTTTAAAATGTTTTCTGTGTTTACTATACTCCAGCAGGCTGTGATATACGTCTGTCTTCCCCCCCCCCCAGTCTATAATGAGTCTGGAATCTTGTTGATTTTTTCACGGCTTCGTTAATGTTACTTGCATCACGAATGCAGTAACTTTAGTGGAGTTGTAGAGTTTTCTTAATTTTTGAAAATATTTAAAACAATAATTAACAGTGCAATTTAGGTGAAATTGCAGTGGTAAGTTTCAAATTTATAATTATTACTATATTGAACGTCTCTAAAATAATATATTAAAAGCCTAAAGCAGTACAATCAATATGTCACTTAAGCGGTAAGAAGAGGGAAATTGTTATGTGTGTTAGGTTGGGGATACTGAATGTGGAATTTTAGACTTTCCGCGAATTGGTTTTGTGCGGAAACCAAGCAAATACGCACGATCTCGCATAAAAGAATTTCTCAAATGAATTTGCATTTCTAAGAAACATAAAACATAACGTTAAATAAAGCGTTAACATTTTTTACTTAAGATTGTACACTTGATCTCAAACATACGAAAAAAAAAAATTGTAGCCTTTAATAAGGGCCTAGTAATTAAATAAAGATTAGGGAACGGATTATTATACACTGAAAGGTAAAGATGATGTTTCAAATAGACTACTTGATTGTTTGTTTATATATAGAGAGTTGCCAAAACAGATAAAAGTTGAGTCTGGCATAAAATACTGTGACGAGTCAAAGCTGCTTGACGTTCGAGAGTTGACCACTCCCGATGTCTTGGATGTCGCTTGATTCACACACATGCAGTCAACGACATAGGGAATATTGTCGTGCAGGTTTTCGGCTTTGCGGGCGCTATTAAGTCTTGCTTTCTCGATCGTTGTTCAACTCTAGTTGACACTGTTTATTAGTCTGCAAACGTACGTAACCCTATAGCACATGTCGAAAATGTTTTCTTTATAATTACTAGCCATAAACGAAATAGGACAAGGGTTTCTTTCATTGGAACAAGGTGGCTTACAAATACTACTTTCGGATAGCTGTCTTACATAATAATCACTTTATAGACTTACATTTTTAACAAATATTTTCTTACATACAAAATATTTTCTTATTTTAATTTTGAAAAATAAGTGGTACCGTATGTTTATCGCTTCCTATGTTTCTCAGTTCCTCTATATGATCTATATTATCGATATAGGCCTATACAGGGTGGAAATGAAGTAACCTTGCAGATTTCCAGAGCGTATAGCTGAAGTTGTATGTAACAAAAAGCTATAATATATTTGTAGAAAGTTAAAATTTTTTTCCAGAAAAAAAAATGTTTTTCCCAAATGTTTAACAATCTCTTAATCTCTCTTATTCGGTAACTATTTCGAGTAGGATCGTCATTTTTGTCCATATCGATAGGAAATTTAATAAATAATAATTTATCCCTCTGGTGTATTTCAATAGCGTGCACGGTTTTCGTGTAAATTTAATTATAAAGACCCCTGAATTCAAATAGTTGCACGAAGCGAGCAAGTGGCATCTTGGCAGATAGCAGTACGGAGACTTAACGAGTTTGTTGACCTCTTACATCTGGACCATGAGTAGAGTGTATTAGCGACGATATTGCCGGACTTCTGAAACTTCAAACTTAATTTTCTAATTAAGCGTGCAATTAATCACAAAACCTAATACAGGGTTTCTATTCATTTAAGTGTACCCTATCGTCCATTTCAATGTAGAAAGTTACTTCAGCACTACCCTCTATGTTGAAGTCCATTCCAGCTATTATTATTCTTTGACATATAAATTAATAATGTAAGGCGATAGATTTTCTTCTAAAGGAAGGATAAAGAATCATTAGCATTATTTACTGCCGACAAGCATTACACTTTAAGTCCCGTACCATAGCTTATGACATATCAAATAACCGTCAGTCTGGCAAACTTACAGATCAGTTGTTATTCGATTATGTTGCCTGTCTTGTGGACAGTTATCAATGACCGTCACAGCCTTCACGCAAACTGCAGATGTCACTACAGAACAACGTCTTGCGAGACCGCAGAAATCGACGAGTCAAGAAACTTGACGGGAACAGTAAGCTGAAGTGGAACTGTGGACTCCACCCGAAATAAAAAAAAAAAACGCAGAAATGTAAAAGAAAAAAAAACATACAGGAAAAATTTTATTTAATATCCATTATGATTGTTACCTATTGCTGTTCAATGTTATATTTGACTTCTAAACTCTCGCTTGTACCGAATTTTGCGGCGCTATTTGTATTGCATTCAGTTCTATGCAAACAGTGCAATTACCGCCAGACGAGAGACAGTATGTAATTAGGGGTAGAAAAACTTACCAATCGCTCAAATATGTTCCAATACATCCCGTGGAATCGATCTTACCTGAAAAATAAAACAGAAATTCAGTGCTAAGCATAAAGATAATCGCAGAAAAAAAGGATTGTAGAATATTATGAACATATCAATTACAAGAGAGATGTGATGACAGGTGTCTTTATCCAAACAAAACATTTAGAACCACTTTATACTTAATACAGCCACTGTTTAAATCAATATCCGACGGGCTTTAGACATATACAGGGATTATTTACAAGTAGTATGATATTTGCAAGGGAAATTATATTACAACATAACATCCAATGCCTTTTTGTTTCCAAGCGAAATGTTTGAAATCGACATGTAATATTACAAGGGTTAAGAAAGGTGAAATCCAATCCACGTTTACATAAGCTTGTTTTTATGAGCTCAATCCATGCTTGGAGGCAGTTACCATATGTTGTTCTTTTTCACATGAATAGAACTGAAGCTGTTTAACAAAATAATATTGTAAATATATGCGCCAATTCGGAGTGGAATAAAAACTTATATTTATATTACCAAAGCTATTTATTTATTTATCAAAGTAACAATATTGGAACAAGAAATTTTCATAGCCCTGTATTCCCGTTCAGGAAAAAATAATATTGTAAAATGAAATATAACAAATAAAACTTTTTAAATGATAAAGACAAATTCAAGATTAATATAAAATGAATCATTTAATTATGTTATTTCTCATGTTTATTTAAGATCCTACTATATTTCAGGACCACTGAGGCCATCGATGTAAAATTCGCTGATGTCAAATTTTAAAATTGATTAAATTTTCAACTTCTTTACTGTGTTAATTTTAGGAAATTACCTAGCTGACTAGTTTCGAAGTGTTGTTCTTCTTTTTGATCTCGCGCTATATTCTGGTTTCCTGTTGTGGTGGGGTGTGTTCATGATTGTATCGAAAAGGTTGTGTGTTTTGAAATTGAGTTGAGTGTTCAAGATGCGCTGAGAGTGTGTTTTTGTATGTTTGTAAATTTCATATTGCTCTATAGCGTCAAGTTCCTGCTTCTTTTGGCTGGATGTGTAGTTTTTTCATGTCAGTGTCTATGTTGCTGTAGTTGTGATTGGAATTTGTGATAAATTCTGCGTAGGTTAAATTCTGTGTCGTTTGGTTATGGCTGTAATATATTAAATATGTTACTTCTAACTTGTTTGAAATGATCTTCCAGTCTCTCCAATGCATGGTCCATCCCAGGGATCTGTGGAGCAGCTTCGCGCATAAGGGGGTGGAGCCTAACTGTGCCGGAGTGTATTGCGGGCAGCCTCAGTTCTAGTCCGCTAAGGGGCAAGATGGTCATGGTAGAAGGTAGAGTTCAGACAGAAATTATCCCCTCCTGGAAGCGATTGGTCGCTTCGCTCAAGCAATGTCTCTTCCAGAGACCTCGATGGCCCTAGCCCTCCCACATACCACTTGCGCAGAGGTCTTGTTTCGTCTTTCTACTCTACAGATTCCTGGGACGGACCATAGAAGTCATTGCAACTGTTGCATGTTAAAGCCAATTCACAATGAAAATTAAACATAACCATAACATAAAGACAGAAGTTTGCGGCCAGCTTACCAAATGGGATCATTCACAATGATTCACATAAACACTGACATTAACATTACCGTAAGACGTTATCATGAAAGTTTGCAAACTCCAAACTTTAATGCTTATACGATGGAAGAGTAATGGAACGGAGAAAAATTCTCTCCGGCGCCGGGATTTGAACCCGGGTTTTCAGCTCTACGTGCTGATGCTTTATCCACTAAGCCACACCGGATACAACCCCGACGCCGAACAGAATCGTCTCTGATTGAGTTCCAACTCTTGGGTTCCCTCTAGTGGCCGCCCTTTGCACTACGTCATAGATGTCTATGAACATCGGACCGAAGTCCACACATGTGCTCAGGTGCACTCGTTATGAGTGACTAGTTGGCCGGGATCCGACGGAATAAGCGCCGTCTTAAATCACTTCGTGATTTACGCATATCATATATTATTTCAATGTACCGAAGTACATATGTTATTTCCATGCAGATATTCTGCGTCATCATACGATGGAAGAGTAATGGAACGGAGAAAAATTCTCTCCGGCGCCGGGATTTGAACCCGGGTTTTCAGCTCTACGTGCTGATGCTTTATCCATTAAGCCACACCGGATACAACCCCGACGCCGAACAGAATCGTCTCTGATTGAGTTCCAACTCTTGGGTTCCCTCTAGTGGCCGCCCTTTGCACTACGTCATAGATGTCTATGAACATCGGACCGAAGTCCACACATGTGCTCAGGTGCACTCGTTATGAGTGACTAGTTGGCCGGGATCCGACGGAATAAGCGCCGTCTTAAATCACTTCGTGATTTACGCATATCATATATTATTTCAATGTACCGAAGTACATATGATATTTCCATGCAGATATTCTGCGTCATCATACGATGGAAGAGTAATGGTGTGTATCCGGTGTGGCTTAGTGGATAAAGCATCAGCACGTAGAGCTGAAAACCCGGGTTCAAATCCCGGCGCCGGAGAGAATTTTTCTCCGTTCCATTACTCTTCCATCGTATGATGACGCAGAATATCTGCATGGAAATATCATATGTACTTCGGTACATTGAAATAATATATGATATGCGTAAATCACGAAGTGATTTAAGACGGCGCTTATTCCGTCGGATCTCGGCCAACTAGTCACTCATAACGAGTGCACCTGAGCACATGAGTGGACTTCGGTCCGATGTTCATAGACATCTATGACGTAGTGCAAAGGGCGGTCACTAGAGGGAACCCAAGAGTTGGAACTCAATCAGAGACGATTCTGTTCGGCGTCGGGGTTGTATCCGGTGTGGCTTAGTGGATAAAGCATCAGCACGTAGAGCTGAAAACCCGGGTTCAAATCCCGGCGCCGGAGAGAATTTTTCTCCGTTCCATTACTCTTCCATCGTATGATGACGCAGAATATCTGCATGGAAATATCATATGTACTTCGGTACATTGAAATAATATATGATATGCGTAAATCACGAAGTGATTTAAGACGGCGCTTATTCCGTCGGATCCCGGCCAACTAGTCACTCATAACGAGTGCACCTGAGCACATGTGTGGACTTCGGTCCGATGTTCATAGACATCTATGACGTAGTGCAAAGGGCGGCCACTAGAGGGAACCCAAGATTTGGAACTCAATCAGAGACGATTCTGTTCGGCGTCGGGGTTGTATCCGGTGTGGCTTAGTGGATAAAGCATCAGCACGTAGAGCTGAAAACCCGGGTTCAAATCCCGGCGCCGGAGAGAATTTTTCTCCGTTCCATTACTCTTCCATCGTATGATGACGCAGAATATCTGCATGGAAATATATGTACTTCGGTACATTGAAATAATATATTTAATGCTTATGCTCACGTGATTTGCAGACAGAACACAATCGTGGAGCGCTGAAATATACGACAGAATATGAGGAAATGGCGTCGCTGTTATGTTTCCATGGTTACCAAGTATGTTTGCTGTTATGTTTATGTTCCCATCATGAATGACGGTATGATTTCTTGATTTTACCGCAAGATTTACATTCTTAAGTTAACGCTTACGTTATTGTTAATTTTCATTGTGAAAGTGCCTTACGTTTGTATACTTCTATTGTTGTATTTATTTGTGTGTCTTGTCTGTGTGTTAATATATTTTTGTAGTGTGTTCTGTGTTCTGTATCCATTATTTGTAGTGTGTTCTGTATGCATTGTTGTATTTTAGTTTATTGAATGACGATGCAATCTTGCATATATTCTTGGTTTCGTGTGTCAGTGTGATGTATTTTTATTTGTGCCAGATTGTGCGTATTAGCTTGGTTTCCGCACAAAACCAATCCGCGGAAAGTCTAAAATTCCACATTCAGTATTCGCAACCTAACACACATAATAATTTCCCTCTTCTTACCGCTTAAGTGAAATATTGATTTTACTGCTTTAGGCTTTTAACTTATTATTTTTAGAGACGTTCAATATAGTAATAATTATAAATTGGAAACTTACCACTGCAATTTCACCTAAATTGCACTGTTAATTATTGTTTTTAAATATTTGCAAAAATTAAGTAAACTCTACAACTCCACTAAAGTTACTGTATTCGTGATGCAAGTAACATTAAGGAAGCCGTGAAAAAATCAACAAGGTTCCAGACTCATCATAGACTGGGGGAAAAAAAGACAGACGTATATCACGGCCTGCTGGAGTATAGTAAACACAGAAAACATTTTAAAGCAACAATGTTGAAGATAGATATTTTTGTTTTGCAATTTTGCAGTCATTGAACAGAAACCAAGATGGAGATTTCATTGCAACTAATTAGAAATTCCTCTTTCAGGTATGTAATAAACGATCTTCGCACAAAATAATGTACGAGACACGAGCGGTATGTTTTCTTTCCATTCTCGGAAATTAAAAAAAGCTCAACTACGTATCGCTTTTTCAAACTTTTCCTCGAACATGAAAACTTCAACATACCGCTCTTGTAACGTATATTACTATTTTGTGTTTGTATTTCGTTTCTTATTTGCGTTTAGTCTCTCTTATGATGTTGTCTATTATGTTGCGATTGTATCAATTTTCCTGTGCTATGTATTTGATAGTGTGTTTTTCTTCCTCATAGTCTTGTTGGCTCATAGGAATGTTGATGAGTCTGTGTATCATGGATCGGAATGCTGCGTGTTTGTGTTGTATGTGATGATCAAATTTTAATTGACTACACACACACTATTGAAAACCTAAAAATCAATACTTCACTCATACTCATTAACCAAATAAACGCAATCATAATACTACGGAGTAAAATTTTTCCAATTGTACACACTGCTCAATTCATCATGACCAAACAAAGAAATACAGAGCTGCACACTATAGAGTACGTTATTGTTATTAGGTCTATATAAAAATTTACTTTTAAAGTCACTATACCCTGTTCACTCTTAGAATGGGTCCCAATGTAAACAAAACAAACTGTATAAATCAGACTTGTACATACAATAAGTTTGTTTTACATTTTTACGTGAATTCAGACTGTGGCTCAAGTACTAGCGTGCTGATCTTCTATCCAGAGGATCCGGGTTCAATCCTAGGCCAAGTTGTGATGGAATTTGTGGTGGACAAAGGAGACACTGCAGAGGGTTTTCTCGGCGTACTCCCGTTTCTCTCTATCATTCCCCCAAGACTCTCAAAATGGAAAAAATCGAAAAAAGAGAGGAGAATTGGGGGGAAAAATTTAAAAGGTACGCAAATCCCGTCCTTGCAAGGGGTCGGGGGGCTGTAACAAACTAAATATGTGAGCTCCAAGCCTGTTGGCCACTAGTCTCACTCCGGTTTACGCTTCTCCACTGAAGGATTTCTAGAAAATTTTGAAGGGGAAAGCCGAAAATGGACGTAACCTCTTAGGTACCACATACGCGAGGGGGACGGAAATGTGATCAAAATGATCAGGGGACGGGACGAGGAGGCGATGGCTGGTGAAGATCTGCACATTGAAATGAATTGTGTCATTTTCCACAGTGCAGGAGGAGTCGAGAAGACTCTGTCGTCTGTTGTTCGATGACAAGGCAGGTGAAGACCGCCAGGAGAGACGCCGTGAATTCTGAATCTGCACATTGAAAGGTTCCCTGTCCTTTCGCATTGCAAATGTATTTCATTATTTTATAGACTCTGAACTAGGACATAAAGTTGTTTGTTAGAAAAAGGGGAACTTATATGGAAGGGCATATAGGTCCATGGCCCATTTCACTTAGGACTCATCCCGACATTTGTCTTAACGCCTTAGGCAGGATGAGTTGTCTCAATATAAGAGACTAGCCAATTTGGCTTTTAGGTAATAGGTCGATTGATTATGAATTTAGGATAGATGTAATTATTAATTAATTTAGAGTAATTGACGGATTCATGGGGACTCTCATTTCATCTATCATTTTAAATAGTAAAAATAAGCTGGGTTGAAGTTTTGTTGGTAGTAAGAATTTCCGATGCTGATACAGGAAGGGCTTGGTGCTCTGGAAACCTGGACCTTTCAAATTAAAACAATTCTTAGTCCAGACACTTATCATGCCGCAGTTCGACTACTGAGACGTTCTATTAAGGAATGGTGAACGGGAGAAGAGTTCGGGGTAAAATATATATATATATTTTTTATTTTATTGGATTATTTTACGACGCTGTATCAACATCTAGATTATTTAGCGTCTGAATGATATGAAGGAGATAATGCCGGTGAAATGAGTCCGGGGTCCAGCACCGAAAGTTACCCAGCATTTGCTCGTATTGGGTTGAGGGAAAACCCCGGAAAAAACCTCAACCAGGTAACTTGCCCCGACCGGGATTCGAACCCGGGCCACCTGGTTTCGCAGCCAGACGCGCTGACCGTTACTCCACAGGTGTGGACGGTAAAAGATATCAGCTGATAGACAACGTTAAGGTATTATATGGGGAGATTAAGAGGAAAGCAAGAAATTGGGAAGAATGAGAAATGCTAGGTTTGCAGTTAAAGACCTGCTCTTGGGCAGAACACTGTGCATACATGCATACATACATAGTAGTAGTATTTAGTAGTATTTATTTATTTAACCTCGTAGAGATAAGGCCGTCAGGCCTTCTCTGCCCCTCTACCAGGGGCATACATACATACATACATACATACATACATACATACATACATACATATATACATAGCAGTAGTATTTAGTAGTATTTATTTATTTAACCTCGTAGAGATAAGGCCGTCAGGCCTTCTCTGCCCCTCTACCAGGGGCATACATACATACATACATACATACATACATACATACATACATACATACATACATACATACATACATACATACATACATACATAGTAGTAGTATTTAGTAGTATTTATTTATTTATTTAACCTGGTAGAGATAAGACCCTCTACCAGGGGCATACATACTTACATACATACATACATACATACATACATACATATGTACGTACATACTTTTTTTTTTAGATTTTTAAGTTTCCCCTTCCGGTGGCAGAAGCGTCTGAATGGTTATGGTGACTTTCATGGTGTAGAGTTATTTTATTGATCTGCCTCTGTGTTGCTATCGTGTGTCCTTCAAATTTCCAACACATGTTTGCGGTTTTGTTTGTGTGTTTTAGTTTGGTGGTATCATAATAGACTGCACTATTAAATTGACTGGGTATATTGGGAATTAAATCAATGACTTTCTCAAAACACACTGCGAAATAGTTATATATAATAAAAGTAATATAATGCAGTTATATGAACACTTTTTAATGATTGAATAAAATTAATAAAATCGGTTAAAAACCATACATGTTTCGGAGGAATGCTCCTCCATCTTCAGTGGTAGTACCACAACGCTGGTACAGATGTTCGACCGCGTAACGTAGCTTAAGGAAGACCTAACTTATGTAATTTAATCATGGTTACTAGTGAAGAAAACTTGGTCAATCAGTACCACGACATGCGTCTCCAAATTGAACTCAGTCTTCCTTAAGCTACGTTACGCGGTCGAACATCTGTACCAGCGTCGTGGTACTACCACTGAAGATGGAGGAGCATTCCTCCGAAACATGTATGGTTTTTAACAGACTTTATTAATTTTATTCAATCATTAAAAAGTGTTCATATAACTGTATTATATTATTTTCATTATATATCACTATCTTACTCATGAACACTGTTGCATCTGACCTAACTTATGTAATTTAAACACTATGAAATGTTTCACATAAAACAATTTTTATCTCGAAAAGGAAGCAAAAACGAGCAAAATTGTATTAAACTTTTTTTTGTTTGAAATATCTCAAAGAATAAGCTCCTGAAATTAATGACGTTACTTACGTCTGCATAATTTATGTTTTCCACAGTTTTCTTTCAATGGATAACAATGAATAGATAAGAAGTATCTCGGGTAAACATCCATTTCCTTCTTCTACTGTATAAAAACATCCACTCACAGTTAAAAGGGCTCAAACCCGGATCTCCAGCATTAAAAT
This sequence comes from Periplaneta americana, assembly GCF_040183065.1. NCBI lineage: Eukaryota > Metazoa > Arthropoda > Insecta > Blattodea > Blattidae > Periplaneta > Periplaneta americana. Next base: position 153,760,784 of record NC_091127.1, on the reverse strand, counting down.
GAGACATTCTGGGTGCCGGTACAATGCGCGCCTTAATAAGTGTCAGAAAGTTTTATTTCAACATTGCTCATGTGAACAATTTTTTGAAGTGTCACCTGTGGAGTAATATAACGAGAAAAATCTGTGGAAAAAATTGATTTAAAATCTACTTCCAAGTGACCTAGTTCTCCCTATTAAAAGAACAGAATTAAAAACTCTTTCAGTTTAAAACAGCGATTTTTAAACTTGCTGTCATAAATCAAATGAACAAAGTAGCTCAACGCCGCGCCATTGCGATATTGACCTGAAACATGAATCAAAATAACAGGGACTCAATAAGCCTATTCCGCGGAAAATTTATTACATCTTCTAATTTTTTTAGTAATAAAACTTTTGCCAGTGTTCTATACTATTTCTAAAAAAATAAAATCGTGAAATGAATTTTTATTACACTAGCCAATGGTCATAGTATTTGACCTAAATCACACCCTAATATCATAATGGACACCTATAGCGGGCTCATTTCGCGCCACATAATCATATTATCATCGCTGTTAAGCCCATGTAACTATCCTCTAGCCGTTAAATTTTTGCATTTCAACAATACCGGGATGTATTAACTATCCATTGGGGTATTAATGGTTTGTTACACTTGCGTAATGTACAGTTGCAATTATTTCCAAGAATTTATACGAACAAACAGCAACTATCTCCATTTTGAATTTTTATGTACATACTTGCGTAACTCGTTTGAAAATATTGTCTAATAAAACTTAAAAAGAGATACTGGCATTAAATAATAATAATAATAATAATAATAATAATAATAATAATAATAATAATAATAATAATAATAATAATAATACTTACTGACTTTTAAGGAACCCGGAGTCTTCACATAAGCTCGCCATAGGTTCCTATCCTGAGCAAGATCAATCCAGTCTCTATCATCATATCCCACCTCCCTCAAATCTATTTTAATATTATCTTCCCATCCACGTCTCGGCCTCCCTAAAGGTCTTTTTCCCTCCGGCCTTCGAACTAACAATTTATATGTATTTCTGGATTCTCCCATACGTGCTACATGCCCTGCCCATCTCAAACGTCTGGATTTAATGTTCCTAATTATGTCAGGTGAAGAATACAATGAGTGCAGTTCTGTGTTGTGTAACTTTCTCCATTCTCCTGTAACTTCATCCCTCTTAGCCCCAAATATTTCCCTAAGAACCTTATTCTCAAACACCCTTAACCTATGTTCGCGTAAGCTTCCGCGGCTGGTGTACATGGTGTGTGGATAAGCTTCAGGGCGTTGTCTTGGTGTTACTGGCTGACGTTTCGACCGCTGTGTTGTGGTCATCTTCAGAGCAGTTGTTGGATAAGGAAATAGTCTGCCAGCTCGTGAGGACCTTCACTGCTATGCCGGGAATCGGACGCGGGTTCGCTGGATTCGTAGCTGGAAATGTCATTACTTTAGCTTCAGCGAAGATCACAAATGAAATCCAGGCTCAGAGTTACAGAACACCCAATCGTACATATTACAGTGATTTCGTTAAAACGTTCTTGTGTATGTAAAACGAAGGAGAGAGTTCAAAAAAAATAATAATAAAGGAATAAATCATTCCAGGAATTAAGGCATAGTAATGTTACGGAATACGTCGCTACAATTTCGTGTTTTAAAACATTTAATCAAGGAGAAACCTAATTCCAACTGCCTTGCGAGATGTGCGGATATATCTCAGTTTCTCGAGGCATGTAATAACGCTTCATTTGCCTCGCAAATAATCAGCAATACAAATCACACGCTAGATAACCCCGAACTAACTTGCTACATCGAGCAGCATTAAAGCCATCGGTTATACTCCAACTTACAGCATTATGGGGTTCGCAGGATTGGACATTTGTTTCATTTAACTTCTATGATACGCAGAGGCGGAATTGGGACGTCAGCAGATTCCACGCGACGCCGCCGACTTTTTATGGGGTTTAAGCTTAGGCTCATGTGCAGACGTCGTAATATAGAGTAGCACACAGGCATGCCTGATGGAATTTATATGGAAATCGTAGCAGCTTCAACAAACCACTCTGCAACAGGCCATACATCAACGGAAGAAATAATCTTCCATCAAACAACAAATACTACATATTACGTACTATGAAATGCGACATTTTTCAGGTTGATAATACAGTCTGGGAAATCGAGGCCCGTAGGGGGACAAGGCTTCCTAAGCATTCGAGACCTGAAAAATCGCTTATGGTTCCCGGTTAGTGAATTATTTTTTGTAATACGTGAAATAGGCCTAATGAAAAAAAGTAAAAATCGTAATTTTATAGACTATTTTGCAATAGTTCGATGATTTTATTGAAAATTCGATTGTGTGGCATTTCAAGTAGCATAATATGACCGGGTTGCTAGGTTGGGTTTTTAATCGCTTACAATTTAATATACGAGAAAACAACGTGTTGAATAGTCAAGTTTGATAGTGAAATAGTAGTAAAACTGAATCTGTTTTTTTTTAAGGCAATGAGTCAGGAAAAGTAAATTGGTGGGAAATTGAAAAAGAAACCTATGTTACAAGAAGACTATTTGGAAATATATAATTCCGGACATGTGGGCTGATAGTGTAGGTTACAGTTGTAATATAATCTAATAATTTTATTTAGAGTTCAGTCTAATTGACATATCATAGTTTAAAATCAATAACACTTACAAATGTTAATGATCATTGCATATTATAAAATTGAAATGCAAACGTTTTCGCCCTTGGGCATCATCAGGCATTTGACTCACAATATCTTACACAATTTTTACTATATATTAGCTGTGAAATATGTACCAGATAATTGATATTTACAATCTTGTGTATATTAATAAATAACTATTTACATGGTTAACTCTATGATATATAATTTTTTTTCCAAGAAATAGTCTGCCCAGGCATCTTGGGTTGCCAAAACCAGAATAACACACATATAAGAATAGTAACGAATGCAGTAAAATAGATGAGTCAAATTGAAATGTGAACTAGGAGCTTAAATTTAAGAAATAATAAATTTGTACACATATTGCAAAAATCACACACTAACGGATAGAAAGAGGGGGGGATTATGATATTCCGTATAAATGATTTTTCAGAATCGCCACAGACCTTTAATACTAGAAGTAATTATTTTTGGAATGATGTCATGGATTCCAAATGTTTTGATAGTGTTTACAGTTGATCGTGGGACGGTGCCCCTCGCTCCGATCATTAAACCATGTACTTCCCAGGTGCCTTCCATCTGATATTTTTCTCGAAAATACGGAATAGAAACAATATGAAATTTAAATAAATACAGATATTAAAATTGTAACTAAAATGTTACTCTTATATTTCTTAATTATAAAATTGTGATCATTAAAACAACAAGAAATATAAGAGCAACACAACATCTTTTTAGGGATACAAAGAATGCCACAAGCATTCTTTGTACGTGTTCATAGTATTTTTCTTGGTATACTTTATTGTATTGTTTAAGTTGAATATGTTCAGTTCGTCTCTTATCGTTTCATTATATTGCCTGTCTGTTCTTCTGTATCCAGCTACCGATCTCAAAAATCTCATTTCTGATACTTCTATTTTGTGTTTTTGGTTTTCGGTTAGGGTCCAGCATTCTGAGCCATACAAGAGAGATGGACTGCTAAGATTTTGAAAAAATTTCAAAATGGTTTCTTTCCTTGTTTTGTTTAATAGGTTTCTTTTAATCGTTCCACACATTTGATTAAAATTTTGTATTTTTCTTTGTTGATCCAATTCTCTTGTGTTTCCAATTTCACAGCCCAGGTATTTAAAATCTCTTACTTGCTCTACTATATTGTCGTCAATTAAAATTTTACATCGTACCTGTGTTTTCCCTTGGAAAGCTAAAATTTTTGTTTTTGTCGGAGATATTGTTAAATTATACCTTGAGGCTGTGATTTGTAATTCATATATTAGTTTCTGAAGACCATCCTCTGAAGCAGCTATTACTAATTGATCATCTGCAAATAAAAGAGTTGTTAAATCTGTTTTGTATAATAAGCAGGACTGATGCTCTTTTTATTCTTAAGTACCGTAAACTGGGGTTACTTTGAACACAGGGGAAACTTTGAACATTTTTTCAGAAAATCATATTCAGGTTTCTACATGCTGCACTTGTTATGGATGGAGGTAAATTATCATAAAAATCATTCTCATATCAAATTTACCTCCATCCATAACAAGTGCAGCATGTAGAAACCTAATATGATTTTCTGAAAATATGTTCAAAGTTTCCTCTGTGTTCAAAGTAACCCCAGTTTACGGTAACAAATATTTACAAGCGGAATTCTATGTATATGTGGTTAACATGACGCAAGACCAGCACTTAAGATGAAGTAGGCCAAACAAAACGTTACACAAGAATCTATAGGGAATAAAGGAACTCTTCAATTCTTTTATAGATTCTTGAACCAGGGCACGTACTACAATGAAATACTGTAAGTTCGTAGACTTGCTGCGTTGCCTGTACATCTGTGATCAATTTAGATAACGATGCCATTCTTGCAACACTTTTAAACTATGAGAAGTATCAGTCAAGTTTCTACCAGATGATGATGAAAGTAGGTGCGGTGCAGAAACAACTATTTATCTGGTACGATATTGTCATGAAGAAAGTTGGAACAACTTATCTCTCACATCGTTATCAATTCGCGAGTGACAAACGGCTGTTGGGGACCAGTTGGAAATGTTTGAAAAAGTGTAGCGTACCTATCCATTCTCGACTTCGACATTTCTTCTATTAGATCGTTTCTCAAACGGGAAAAGATTATACAATGCAATGCATTTTCACTATGTGTCGCTAGGTTTTTTATGACTTTATTTATAGCTTCCCGAAGTTGTTTGATGAATCGGTCCCACAATGCAGAGCAGCGTTCGGCAGTCCATACAAACATGCAGGACGGCTGAAGAAAGCCAAGATCGGATCTATTTCCCCAGCGAACTCCGTGATACATGATTTGTGTGCTGCAGGCGAGAAGTGATCGAATTTTCGCAGATTTGACACGGTTCACATTTCATGCTATCGACTCCCATAGGCCTCTCCTGCAATAAAAACCCATCAAAATTGAGACAGCTTCAGCCAGATCATTTGGATATGTCCGATGGGAGGCGTCGTTTTTTACGTGTGACTTGTGACATAAAATAGTCGAGGCGACGATCCAGCCACCTGCAACCCGTCGGGCATGACGCTTTCCTTACTTTGATGTATTGACCCTTAATACAGGCCACTTGACGATGCTCTATAAAGTGCGACAGACATCAATTATTAATATGAGTTCGCATGCTCGCTTCAAGTTGGGGCTTCGAGGGAACACTAAGAAATCATCTTCCTCTACTTAAACAAAGAATCCAAACTTTCACGTAAATCAAAAGAAAGTTACAAAACTGTGAAAGTGTGATGAATTACTGTAGTAAGGAACGAAATCGGATACCTTTCTTAACCTAAACGGTTTCCTTTAAATTTATATTTCAGTTCTCTTTCGGTCTGACACACGATGGAACTCCAGTAGCTTTGGGTCCATCCATCTAAAACAGGGCTGGGCAGCAAGAGCGCATTATACTCTCTCACGGGGAGCCATGTGATTTCTCTTCATCCCCTTTCTGCCCCGCCGAACACCGCGCAGCGTTGATTCAGTTACGGATGAATATTAAGCGTCCCCGTTTAGAGTCTGGATCCGCTCCCGATGCCCAGCCCTGATCTAAAACGATACCATAGAACAACGGTAAAATATTTATGACACTGGCGAGATTCAAAATCATGGCAGTGGCATCCTCGCAGCAATAATGATGCATTATTATGATGTACCGGAGTGCATATGACATTTCCGTGTAGTAATTCTGCGTTATCATATGATAAAAGATGAGCGGAGCGAAGAAAAATTCTCTCCGGCACCGAGGCTCGAACCCGGGTTTACAGCTCTACGTGCTGACGCTTTATCCATTAAGCCACACCCGATTCCAGTTCCGATGCTGGATTGAATCCTCTCAGTATAAGTTCCACCTCTCAGTTTCCCTTTAGTGGCCAACCCTCATGCACAATGTCGCAGATGTGTGACAGTGGCACAATGTCCAACACACTATGTGCAGAGGTGCACTCATTACGAGTACTAACTGCCGGGGAATGTGAAATGAGGAATTAAGGGGTAGTTTATAGAACCTCAATTGAGTTAATACCGCCCAGGCCTGAAATACGTTATACTGTACCTGGTTTGACTGGGATAAAAATTCTTTAAGGATTCTAGTTCTTGAAGAAGATAAGCGGATTTTATTTTACTTTTTACCTAGATAATAATAATAATAATAATAATAATAATAATAATAATAATATTATTATTATTATTATTATTATTATTACTATTAGTCTTCGTCTTCTCCCCGCGCAGACAGTTTCTTTTAAGCTTTCTCTATACCAAACTATATGAACTTTCAGCTAAATTGAAGAAGTTCCTTACATTGTGGATGTCTGCAATTCTACTACTTTTTACATTTGCGGCAGATTAGTTGTAATTGGACAGTTGTGATTTAAGTAACATGGGTACTATTTCTGTTGCTGACAAATTACTGAAAAAAGTGCAACTTCTTTCCTCTTTGATATCTTCTGAATTTCAATTTTAACTGCTTGATATTTCATAGCTTCATTGTCTTCCCTTAGCCAAGGAATAGCAATATAAATATTATATGGTGACTTCTTGGATTTGTTCACTGAGATAATGTCAAACTTTTAATCCACTATCTCGTCTGTAATTACTCTTTTATTTCAGTAGAGTATGGCAGTTCTATTTCCAAGAACATCAGGGTTTTGCTTTATAAGATGGTCGAAAAGTAGTGTCATTTTAAACGTCCCTCCCAACTGTTCATAGGCAATTTTTTTTTAATTCCGCTATTTGTTAGCCCAATCAGTGAAGGAAAGAGGGTATGTTATTGTTGTTATTATTACTATTACCATTATTATGTGAATTGATGTTTTTTTTGTGTATTCTTTAATGGTAAACTGAATTTTCTTAAGTACGTTGACTCCATTTAAAATCACACAATTACAATGTTGGGTCTATGGTCGGCAACTTATTTCGTTCCTATGCCTGATTTCCTAAGAATATTTGAATTGGAATTAGTGACATAAAAAATGTAGATTGCGAAAAATTCATAATATTCATGTTCGTATACAATTCTGCCCATTGACCTCAAGGATATTAGATTTTTTTGTGGTTTCTTCATGTGCCATAGTTTATATTCTCAATATCAAGTTTTAACACTCTCCTTTTAAGTATTTAAATGCAATATAATCTGTGAATCTTCCATTAACAATTTTAGTTTACGTGTTGAGATGGGAGAAGTCATCATTTTTCTACAAAAGGAATTCTAAATTTCTTTCCCAAATTCAAGAGACATTAAGGTGAGAAGGTACGCTACTGGCTATCTCGACAATGTTAATTTCAAGAAGTTTGAGTGCAAGTTACAAAAAAAACTGTTAGAGATATCTAAACAAGATTTTCAGGGGATATGTTTTACAATCTTTATCTTTACATTCTGGTTGGATGATCGTACACCTCTGCTTCGGCATGTGGCCAGCAGGGTCGGTCTTGGCCCTTAGTGGGTTGCAGTGGTAAGGATTATTATTATTATTATTATTATTATTATTATTATTATTATTATTATTATTATTATTATTATCATCATCATCTTTACACCTGAAAATTAGAATTTATAAAACAGTTATATTACCGGTTGTTATTTATGGTTGTGAAACTTGGACTCTCACTTTGAGACAGGAACATAGGTTAAGGGTGTTTGAGAATAAGGTGCTTAGGAAAATATTAGGGGCTAAGAGAGATGAAGTTACAGGACAATTGACAAAGTTACACAACACAGAACTGCACGCATTGTATTCTTCACCTGACATAATTAGGAACATTAAATCCAGATGTTTGAGATGGACAGGGCATGTAGCACGTATGGGGGAATCCAGAAATGCATATAGAGTGTTAGTTGGGAGACCGGAGGGAAAAAGACCTTTAGGAAGGCCGAGACGTAGATGGGAAGATAATATTAAAATGGATTTGAGGGAGGTGGGATATGATGATAGAGAATGGATTAATCTTGCTAAGGATAGGGACCAATGGCGGGCTTTTGTGAGGGCGGCAATGAAACTCCGGGTTCCTTAAAAGTCAGTAAGTATTATCATCTTTACATTGTCGAGATAGGTAGTACCTTCTCACCTTAAACACTCAACTCTACACTAATATATATATATATATATATATATATATATATATATATATATATATGATCCCTTCACGTCTTTTATAAATAACATAATCTCTTACGTTAGTAATTGTTAATAATTATTTGCCATATGTCTTTAGGTATAATATTATTCATTATTTTTAATGGAATTGTTACTAGGTACTGTCATTTTTATGATTCATTCATACTGTTCTGTCCAAGGGCAGGTCTTTCATTCCAAACCCAGCATTGTCCAGTCTTTCCTATGTTCTGCCTTCCTCTTTGTCTCCTCATATGATTCAAATATCTTAATGTCGTCTATCATCTGATATATTTTTTCTGCCCTGACCTCTTCTCCCGTTCACCATTCCTTCCAGTGCACCCTTCAGTAGGCAGTTTCTCTCAGCCAATGACTCAACCAATTCCTTTTTCTCTTCCCGATCAGTTTCAGCATCATTCTTTCTTCACCCACTCTTTCCAACACAGCTTCACTTCTAATTCTGTCTGTCCACTTCACTCGTTCCATTCTTCTCCATATCATAATTCAAATCCTTCTCTTCGGTTCTCTTCACTTCGTCATATTGTCCATGTTTTTGCCCCCATACAATGCCACACTCTATACAAAGCACTTCGCTACTCTCTTCTTTAGTTCTTCTTCCAGAGGTCCGCAGAAGATGCTCAACCGAAATCTTTTACCGTGGAAAGACTCGTCATGCAATGTTTGCAGTTTTTCTTGGGAAAGATAAATGCGGTAGCTTCCCGTTGCTTTCCGCACACCACTCTCTCTTTGGCATCTTAAAAAGAACCAGGCGCTCCAGCGTGGAGGTAAGAGAGTGAATTTGACTAATTGAGCCCTCCGGACTTTACCGAAATTCACCACAAACGTTAAATATCAGTTATATTAGGGTTTTTAACCCCATCAGAGACCAGGAAATCCCAATATAATATGACGAAGTACTGTACGGTACATTTTGCTCGCTACGAGATCTCGTGTCGCAACCCAACTCCATAGAGTACGAGCCGCCGCTGGGACTCGGTCATAGCAACCATCAATCAATACAACAGCAACTTTTGTAATTGTTTTGTTGCGGTCCATGGTTTCCTAATAATAAAAGCTTCTCTTTCTTCATCCACTTCTTTTTCATCCCTATGAAAAATAATAATAAGAAAACTGCGAACAAGTTTTGTAGCAGCGGAATGGGCTCGGCGACATGATTTATTGTTGAAACATTACACTATAACTTGTGGTTCGCAAACCACATACTATTTTATCCCTATTTGACACTTTTAGGGTGATTCAAAATTACATATCTTGGTATGATTAATTTCACCCTAGTGTTCCTGATATGACAGCAACAACTAATAGCTAGCATTTTATCAGGCATTCTGGAGCACAGAAATATAATTTATTTCCGACGCCCTAACATGAATATAAAAAATAAGAGTTACTTTTGTTCAGAAGGATTTTAAGGCGCTTTACAAGACTATATCGTTATTCTCTCCGTAGTTTAGTGATTTTAATATCTTTGAAGATGAATTTCCAAATTTAAAAAAGGACAGCAGCTGAGAGAAATTCTATAATCTTGAAGGTGTTAAAAAAATCTTCATGGTGTTAACGCCACACAAGGGTAAAGGAATCAGTTTTTATGCGAAATTTCATGAGAAATATTCCTGGATATTCAACAAAAAAGACCTGACATCACCTGAATATATTAATGCTATGAAGATGTTATGCAAACTTCCTTCAATACGGTCAGTTCCAGGCAAACACAACCCGCTGCAATCACCCAGGCTGTGACGAGATCGAAACACTTGGACATGTGTTGGGTTCCTGCCGAAAGACTGAGGTACTGCGGAACAACCGCCATCACATGGTAAGGACACCAGGGATTAGAAGTGCATTGTATTTTTGAAGATAATTCAACTAGACGAGTATGTATTGTAGTCATTAACAGAAAAAAACAACACAGGAATATTGTAATACTAAACCCAACTATAAGATTTGAAAGAGCTGGATATTCAACAAAAAAGACCTGACATCACCTGAATATATTAATGCTATGAAGATGTTATGCAAACTTCCTTCAATACGGTCAGTTCCAGGCAAACACAACCCGCTGCCATCACCCAGGCTGTGACGAGATCGAAACACTTGGACATGTGTTGAGTTCCTGCCGAAAGACTGAGGTATTGCGGAACAACCGCCATCACAGGGTAAGGACACCAGGGATTAGAAGTGCATTGTATTTTTGAAGATAATTCAACTAGACGAGTATGTATTGTAGTCATTAACAGAAAAAAACAACACAGGAATATTGTAATACTAAACCCAACTATAAGATTTGAAAGAGCTGGATATTCAACAAAAAAGACCTGACATCACCTGAATATATTAATGCTATGAAGATGTTATGCAAACTTCCTTCAATACGGTCAGTTCCAGGCAAACACAACCCGCTGCCATCACCCAGGCTGTGACGAGATCGAAACACTTGGACATGTGTTGGGTTCCTGCCGAAAGACTGAGGTATTGCGGAACAACCGCCATCACAGGGTAAGGACACCAGGGATTAGAAGTGCATTGTATTTTTGAAGATAATTCAACTAGACGAGTATGTATTGTAGTCATTAAAAGAAAAAAAAACAACACAGGAGTATTGTAATACTAAACCCAACTATAAGATTTGAAAGAGCTGCACAACAGTCAAAAATTTCCGATGATGAAAAAGAATGATTATGAACTTTGCTTTCCTTATTTTAGCACGCAACATAACATCATAGCTAATCGTTGTCAGTACATGAAATTCTTTTTGGAGCTCGTGGTACCATCTCCAAAATATGCTTATGACTAGAGCTCGGATGTATAGGTTCATTCATTCATTCATTCATTCATTCATTCATTTATTTTATTCCATAGATCTTACATGAGCAATGAAGCTTTAAGATGTGGAACATGTCAACATTTTACAATATTACAATAACAATTTTTACAAATTTTTATAGTTTTACAATTTAGTAATTTTCTACAATTTTTACAATTTTGTACAATTTTTTTACATTTTGGCGAGATGTAGTGAGATGAGATGAGGTCCGAGGATTCGCCAAAATATTACCCGGCATTTGCCTTTTCGGTGGGGGAAACCTCGGAAAAACCCAACCAGGTAATCAAATCAAAGGGGTTGATGCCAAGGACTCGCCATAGACCATCCGGCTTCAGTCCCACGGCTGGGGAAAACCTCCGAAGAAACCAAAGTCCAAAGGGGGATCCAACCCAAGCCCGAACGCAGCTCCGGATCAGCAGACCAGCGAGTCTGCCGACTGAGCTACATCGATGGCTCTACTAAAAGTATACAATACATAGCCAATCAGATTATTAAATTTACAAACGCAAACGATCATTCATAAGTTGAGCTATATTATAATACAAAACAATTTAATTAAATTTAAGGCATAAACAATTCAACCAGTTGTGATATACAGAAATTGATAATACATATCATGCAAACTACTTCAAATTACAAACACAAACAATTTATCAGTAGAGCTATATAGATTACTATTGAATTTAAAGCATATACAATTCATCGGCCAAAGCTATACAAATATATACAATACAAAGTAGCATACTTTCATTATGCTATACAAATTTGTGCAATTAATATCAAGTAGATTAATTCAATTTATAATCATAAATAATTCATCAGTTGAGCTATACATATTACCATTCAATTTACAGTAGGTCTATATACAATTCATCAGTAGAGCTACACAGACTAGTAATCATTTTAAGAACATATACAATTCATCAGCCAAACTATACAAACATATACAATCAAATTAGTTCAATTTACAAACTTATTTTCGTTAAGCTATACAATTCATATGAAGTAGATTAATTCAATTTATAAGCTTAAACAATTCATCAGTTGACCTATACAGTATACTATTCAATTTACAGTACATACAATTCATCAGTTATGCTAAACAAAAAATACAATACATAGTAAACAGATTAAGTCAATATAAAAACATATTTTAGTTGAGCTATATAAAATTGTACATGTCATTTAAGTAGAATAATTCAATTCACAAGCATAAACAATTCATCAATTGTATAACAGTTAAAATTGAGAGGCAAAAAAAAACAATAAAAACGTAAAAAAAGGACACAATAAATTTTGAAAAAGGCATTTTAAATTTTAAAAAGACATAATATATATTTTAGCAATAAATTTAAATTACATCAACATAACTCACATTTACTTCGTATTTGACACATGTTGACTTATAAAATACTTTTTTTCGTGATTACCTGTCTTTCCACAAATCTTACATAACAAAACTGTTCCATCGGTTGAAAACACATGGGCACCAAATTTACTAACGTAAGCATGAAGTTTACTTTTCAATGGTTTACCGAATTTAGGCATTCTAGCTAACCTATCTTATACCTTCTGTCACCCGACAATAACTGACCGTTCCTCACTGAAATTTCTTTCTCCTACAATAATAAACACGTGTATTACAAAATGTAAAAGTAAGATTTGAAATTATGAAAGCAAAAAACAGAAAATGCTACATGACAACTTCTATGAGAACGGCCTTAATATTTAAAATTATAAAGCTAATTGTTGGTATCGTGAAAATATGACATTATATTTGTAACTATGGATTGTTGATCATTATTCATATTACACCAATAGTATTAAATCACTATTATTAATACATCAAACACTGAAATAAATTACTTTTATTTACTATTGTTACTAAAGTGAGTCATAGTTTCATATATTTAAAATTCATGCTCATTACATTACAATAATGATGTGTAACTTTCGGTGCTGGACCCCGGATTCATTTCACCGGCATTATCACCTTCATTTCATTCAGACGCTAAATAACCTAGATGTTGATACATCGTCGTAAAATAACCCAATAAAATGAAAAAATTAAAAATAAAACATTACAATAAATTTAAAAATTGCAAATAAACTAGAAATATTGCTTTAAAATGACAAAAAAAAGGTATTTATTATTGAATTAGTAAGAAACAACTTAAAAAGACAAAATAAAAATTGGCCCTGTCACTTTGATTTACTCCAAATCATATTTATATCTATGAAAATAATTATTATTTACATCTACCCAGTAAAAAAAGGCATTTTTCCAAACACCGGGTTCTACTTATGAGCTATTAAAATCAATGAAACTCATATTTTACAATGAGAAAATCTTTAGAGAAATACTAAAGGATTCAATTCAAATTTTGCAATTTCACTTCTATTTCAAATAATATAATTTCACATTTTCTTTCATCTTTTTTTTATAGAGATATTGTGTATGCTTTCATTGTTTTATTTTAAACTTCTATGTATGAATTTGTTATGTGGGTCATTGTCGTCACTCTTATTAAAGGGCAGATGGTTTTATTTCTAATAAATCTTATGTACCTATCGTCATCACCATAATCATCCTTTAATAAAGAGAATAAAGACACTGACAGTAAGTTTATATACAAAAAGAGGGAACTGTTGCAATTTATATGAAGAGAAATGGGAGTGGCCCGAAGAAATGTGTACCAATCTCGTTTATGTTTACCACGAATGTATCTACTGAACTGAACAAGGCAAAATTCGACTTATAGAAATAGCGAAGAAAAGCATTCTCCACAAAAGCAGACTCGGCATTCTTCTATAGATGCTACAAGGGAGAAGAGGAACAATATGGCTCGTCGCGTCGCTGATGCGCTGATATCTGTAAAATTCCAACACACATGTCGATTTCGCAGCTGTCACTTTTACTGATGATAAACTTAAAATTTACTACACAAGTACAACACGTGTTATCTTCTTGTCTGAATACAGAAGTACGGATCTACAGCTATACGCTGCCGGGTAGATGACGTCAGGAGTTCTTTTTCTATTAAGCGGTAGCGTGTCTCTTGCACTGATACTACTCGTACCTGAACTAAGAATATTAAGGTACTTTTTTTTTTTTTTTTTTTTTGTTCTTGTGAACTTTCTACCCGTGCTCAAGCAGGTACGCTACACATTAAATGAGAAAGATCTCTTCTAACGAAATAGTGTTAGGAAATGATCCCAGGATGGAGGCAGCATTCCCTCGCTGAACCGCTATTCCAATGCGTTGACGAAGGAAATTGATACATCTAGGATCGCCGGTACGGGACAGTAGGCGTGTACCAATTTGGGTGAGTAGATCTTTAGCGTCTCTACACCACGGACCAAAGGTCTCAACTGCAAAAGCGACGAAGATGTAATTGGATGTTAAATGTTCATATTTGCGTCGTTTAGCATGATAAGCGGATTCAGCAGCAGATCCGGCACAATTGACAGAAGAAAGGTACTTATATACTCTTTGGAAAAAAATTGCAATTTTAATCCAATTTTTTGTTTTTAATCTTTATTTCCTCATTACATGACACAAAATTAAGGATTTTCACACAAAATAAACTCCTAAAATATTTGGAGTGAGCTGGGATGGCAATTTTAAAGCGAAAACTGAAACATGTTTTTTTTAGTCCTTACTCCACTATTTTTATGTTAGAACAAAATTTCTTTCATTGTCTTACTTCTAAAGGAAGTTACAATAGGCTGTGAAAACACTTTTTCCCAATTTTGCCCCATTGAGGAAAATGACAATTATTATTCGAAAATTTCAAACATAGAAATAACAATTTAGGATATTTGAGTTTTAAATTAAATTTCGCAGTAGGACACTGTTTGTAGTTTGGCATGACTTGCAGTTTCTTTTTTCGCTTCCATTGCCAACTGAATGTAAATTGAAGGAGACGGTTTTGTCAACTGAAGTTCAAATAACGCTAGATTTTTTATTATCGATAGAGAGAGTTTTATTTTTGTCGCTAGAGGGTGCCGAAAATAGTCGCTAAATCCCTATTAAATAGTAGAGGAGTCAAAAGAAATTAACGCTAAAAACAGTTGAATCACCAGATTTGGCGACTAAGTCGCTAAATTAGCAACGTTGAGAAGGACTCTACGTATAATGCGCTTGAAAGTTTATGGCTGCAGCCATCATCTTCCGGTAAGGAGCGCAATTGCGCAATAATGGTCCAAGGTATACTGCACTCCGTCGGATGACAAAAGAGTTGTTTGTGGAAACTGCACTAAATACGTGGAAACGCCAAGGAGAAAAAGGATTAAAAATTCTCAAAATGTTTCAGATAAATTCTGCTGACCAAATACAATAACGGTGATACCATAGCCAGGTCAGAAGTAAGAATGTTACTAAACTGGACATGTTGACTGTTGCGGATTATACTCGTTTGTGTGTGTGTGTGTGTGTGTATATATATATATATATATATATATATATATATATATATACTTCCTTTCTTTAAATATATCTAAATCAACTTCAGTTCCTTTTTCGTTAATAGCTGCCAGTGTTCAAAATTTAAAATTTAGCGATGAATATAGACTAATAATACACAGTGAAAATTGTTTAGACCCGAAAAGTTGTAAATGTCCACCATTGAAAGAAGCCACGTATGTGAAATATCTGGGTATCATTATTGATCAGAATTTAAAATGGCCTCATCACATTACTTATCTTTGTAAGAGGCTTCGTAAAACAATTTATAAATTCGTTAATGTTCGATGCTACTTACCCATTAAAGTTCTACGAAATGTTTATTTGGTCATTATTCAGTCTATCACTCAATTTGGTATAATTGTTTGGGGTGAAAGCACAGAAATTAATCTTAGTCCGTTAAATTTACTACAAAAACGAATAATTAAAATTTGTTTGAAGAAACGTTATCCAACTAAATTAATTTATTCTGAAGTTAATGTATTTAATATTGAACAAATTTATAAGTATACGCTGTTAAAATTTTATCATAAAAATCGTAATAACTTTATGTTACGGACACATAAGACGAAATATTAATTCAACATTAGTAGAACCTAAATGTCTCACATCTGCTGGTCTAAAGCATAGAATTAATTTTGGCCCTCGTTTGTACAATGCTTTAGCTAAATTACACCCAGAACTTCTAACATGTAACCCACTAACATATAACAAGAAAATTAGAAACGTGTTAATATCTTCAATTTGATTAAATTAATTTATAGCCTATGTGTATGAATTAATCAACCTATATTATATTTGTATTCTATAATTTTGAAATATATAAATATAAGTTGTCCTACTTTTCACGAGCAATATTATTCTTCTCTAGTGTTAATATTATATTATATAATTCCATTGCCGCTGAAATTTAAATTTTAGTTCCTATTTCATTTTATTTATTTTTTTCTATATTTCTCTTATATTAATATTGTATTATATAATTTCTGTAACTGTAATTTTAATTTTATTTCCTATTTTATTTTATATTATCTTATAGGCCTATTAATATTATACCTGAACTGCGACCGAACACGAGCGCTGCTCATTCGCTCTCAAATTTCGTTAATACTACTGTATCTCCTTTTTTATATTGATTGTATTATTTTATTTCTATTTCTCTTGTTTGTAATTATATTCTTTATTCTGTATATTTAAATTTAAATAAATAAATAAATAAAAAAATATATATACACATATATAATTTAGACAGGATGTGTAAGCCTATGTAATAATAGCCGCTATTTAGGAATGCAAAAGGCTAACACCTGTTCACCAGAAATAGACAGAACTTTACGGTCGTAAAATGTCTATCAGTAACTACTTCATTCAATTTAGCATAAAATTCATCAGGCTTAAACTCAAAACGCTTTGAAGCTGCATTATGATGAATTGAATTGAATGGGTCTTCAATGGGCATATCACCGCTCTGCAAGAAGTGCTTTTCGCTTATATTTTATTGGCAATCCACACAATAATTCAAACAGTAGCTGACGAACAACACAGCCAGCCTCAAAAAGACTTCATTACGATGAGTGCCAAATACACATTATTGTGGCTCGGTATGCCATTGTACGGATAGGCCTACGTGTACGGTACAATGAATCCAAATGCCAGAGCGAATTTCTATTATGGAAAGAGTATATCTTTAATATTGCTCCCGTACCATACGATAAAGCTACCAACTGACTCGTAGGGCATCTTTTTTATAAATCCCTTGGTAAATTAATTAGCAAACAAAGCGATGAAACAGATCCATTCTGAAAATGAAATTCTGTAATTATTGCATAGAGTTTTGACAGATATTTCATGACATTTTTTCAACAACAAAAAGAGTTAGAGGCGTAATTTTATTTATATAACTTACCCAGTTGAAATAAAAAACATTCAAACAGGCTTAATTATTATCAAATGCATCACATTACTGCCACATTTACGAGCTGAAAAACATATTTTTAGTCCTCTTTGTGTGGGATATTCTAACAAACATCAATGCTGGCAGTCATATTTTGTAGCGTAAATTATAGCGAATGTCACTACTGTCGAATTTTCACGAGATGATCACTGCGAGGGGAGTATGGTCCTTGCGGGGTAAGAGGAGAGGGTAAGCTAGTAGCTCAGAGTCTTTGAAGGAGCAGGTGGATGGGGGTGGTGTCATTGGCTGGTTGGGAAAACCAAGGCTCAGTCATTGGCCCGCTGGTTGCGTGTTGGGGTTGGTTATAACAGAGGGGGAAAAACTCGTATACCCTGCTCGGATCTTCTCCTGAAATGCGAACGCTATTACTACATTGTCCTGGAAGCAAGGAGCAAGGCGTCTTTTCTTGTAATCTTTTTGTGCCATCTTGAACAGTAGTCAAAGGGTCAAACAGTCCAGTCATTCAAGTGGATGAAGATGATGAATATTGCCAATGGAATCGCTCTGCCTTGTGCAAAAAATGAAATGGAGAGCATGTGTGTCGTTTAAAGCTCTGTGCCAGAGATGTCAAACGCCTGAATTATGTGCTCATACTACAAGCAATACAAATCCAACAAGGTTCACTTATCAGCAAAATAATGCACAATCATCGCTCTTAAGGGGACTCATACAGCTGCGGTGCTGTAGATTGTAAACCTTCCACAAAATTTGATATATCTTAAAGATAATTCAGTGGATCTATCTCATTTTTGTACACAAATAAGTGGTATGCGGGCCTTTCATTTGGTATCAAGAAATTTATCATTATCAAATTAATTTATTATTTTTATTTACACAATTTAAAGAAAATAATTTGCTGCTATATAAGAGGAAAAACATAGTATCTCCCCAACCATTTGCCAGAGTCTAAGTTTATTTTTTATTTCTGACTCCACAAATGCAGTGGACCATAGTGAACTTCCTACGTTACAAATCTTTTGAACTACATTTTTTTTATTTCGTCATAAGAAAAAAGTCATGTTTATTTCACATTATTACTTACAATTTATGAAATTATGCTTATATCTCTATGACAGTGATTCTTCCTCTTCAGTTTGAATGGCTACAGATATCCTGAAAATCTGAAAATATTTTGGACAACTAGTTCAAGAGAGTTCTGGCACGACCACAGCAAAGGAATAAGGTTTTGAGATTTGGCACTTGGAACGTAACTAGTCTTTATAGAACAGGAGGGGTAACATTAGTAGCAAAAGAACTAGCTAGATATAGAATAGACTTTGTGGGAGTACAAGAGGTTAGGTTAGATGGGAATGGCATATCACAAATAGGAGATTACTTGTTGTATTATGGGGAAGGAAACAATAATCACCAATTAGGAACAGGATTCTTTGTACATAAAAGAATAAAATCAGCAGTAAAAAAGGTCGAATTTATCAGTGACAGGTTATCATATTTAGTACTTAAGGGTAGATGGTGCGACATCATAGTTATAAATGCTCACGCCCCTACAGAAGAGAAAGACGACTATATAAAGGATAGCTTCTATGAGGAATTGGAACATACTTTTGATCAGTTCCCTAGGTATCACATGAAAATTTTATTGGGGGATTTCAACGCTAAAGTAGGACGGGAGGATATTTTTAGACCAACTATTGGAAAAGAGAGCCTACACGCAATTAGTAGTGACAATGGAGTTAGATTAGTCAACTTTGCCACATCGAAAAATTTAATTGTCAAAAGTACAACATTCCCCCATAAGGATATACATAAATATACTTGGACTTCTCCAGATGGATTGACACACAACCAAATAGATCACATCTTGATAGATAAACGGAGACATACTAGTATAGTAGATATTCGAACTTTCAGGGGTGCAGACTGTAATTCTGACCATTATTTGGTGATTGGAGAATTAAGAGAAAGATTATCAGTAGCCAAGCGAGTAGAGCAACAAGTTAATATTACTAAATTCAATATTTTGAAATTAAAGGACGAGGAAGCTAAGCAAAATTATCAGGTCGAAATTTCGAATAGGTTTGCCACTTTAGAAAGTTCCGACGAAGTTGAGAAAGAATTAGATGTTAATAGCGTGTGGGAAAATATCAGAGATAGTATCAAAATTGCAGCTGAGCAGAGCATAGGTTATTATGAAACTAAGAAAAAGAAACCGTGGTTTGATGAAGATTGTTGCATGGTAGTAGAAAGAAGGAAACAGGCAAAATTGAAATTCTTACAGGATCCAGTTGAGGAGAAGAGAGATAATTATTTCAATGAAAGACGGGAAGCAAGTCGTACACTTAGGAATAAAAAGAGAGGTTACTTGAAGTAAAAACTGAATGAGGTAGAAACAAATAGTAAGAATAAAAACATTCGAGATTTATATAAGGGTATAAAGGAATTTAAGAACGGATATCAGTCAAGGGTAAACGTGATCAAGGATGAGAATGGTGACTTGCTTGCAGACCCTCCATCAATCCTAAACAGATGGAAAAACTATTTTGCGCAACTACTAAATGTACATAGGCCAAATAGAAATGATCGGGACGATATTGAAATACAAACTGCTGAGCCATTTATACCCGAACCCACCCTTTCAGAAGTCGAAATTGCGATAGAAAATCTGAAAAAGTACAAGTCTCCAGGTATCGATCAAATTCCAGCAGAATTAATACAAGAGGGTGGAAGTGCATTATATAGCGAAATTTATAAACTTGTACTTGCTATTTGGGAAAAGGAAATTGTACCAGAACAATGGAAGGAGTCCATAATTGTACCTATTTTTAAAAAGGGGGACAAAACCAACTGTGGTAACTTTCGAGGAATATCACTTTTGTTGACGTCGTACAAAATTTTGTCCAATATTCTTTTGAGGAGATTAACTCCGTACGTAGATGAAATTATTGGGGATTATCAGTGCGGTTTTCGGCGTAATAGATCGACTATAGATCAGATTTTTTGTATTCGGCAGATAATGGAGAAAAAATGGGAGTATAAGGGTACAGTACATCAGTTATTCATAGATTTCAAAAAGGCATATGACTCGGTTAAGAGGGAAGTATTATATGATATTGTTATTGAATTTGGTATTCCCAAGAAACTAGTTCGATTAATTAAAATGTGTCTCAGTGAAACATACAGCAGAGTCCGTATAGGTCAGTTTCTATCTGATCCTTTTCCAATTCACTGCGGGCTAAAGCAGGGAGATGCACTATCACCTTTACTTTTTAACTTCGCTTTAGAATATGCCATTAGGAAAGTTCAGGATAACAGGCAGGGTTTGGAATTGAACGGGCTACATCAGCTTCTTGTCTATGCAGATGACGTGAATATGTTAGGAGAAAATACACAAACGGTTAGGGAAAACACGGAAATTTTACTTGAAGCAAGTAAAGCGATCGGTTTGGAAGTAAATCCCGAAAAGACAAAGTATATGATTATGTCTCGTGACGGGAATATTGTACGAAATGGAAATATAAATATTGGAGATTTATCTTTCGAAGAGGTGGAAAAATTCAAATATCTTGGAGCAACAGTAACAAATATAAATGACACTCGGGAGGAAATTAAACGCAGAATAAATATGGGGAATGCGTGTTATTATTCGGTTGAGAAGCTCTTATCATCCAGTCTGCTGTCCAAAAATCTGAAAGTTAGAATTTATAAAACAGTTATATTACCGGTTCTTCTATATGGCTGTGAAACTTGGACTCTCACTCTGAGAGAGGAACATAGGTTAAGGGTGTTTGAGAATAAGGTGCTTAGGAAAATATTTGGGGCTAAGCGGGATGAAGTTACAGGAGAATGGAGAAAGTTACACAACACAGAACTGCACGCATTGTATTCTTCACCTGACATAATTAGGAACTTGAAATCCAGACGTTTGAGATGGGCAGGGCATGTAGCACGTATGGGCGAATCCAGAAATGCATATAGAGTGTTAGTTGGGAGACCGGAGGGAAAAAGACCTTTAGGGAGGCCGAGACGTAGATGGGAGGATAATATTAAAATGGATTTGAGGGAGGTGGGGTATGATGATAGAGACTGGCTTAATCTTGCACAGGATAGGGACCGATGGCGGGCTTATGTGAGGGCGGCAATGAACCTTCGGGTTCCTTAAAAGCCATTTGTAAGTAAGTAAGTAAGTTGTAAGTTCAAGAGATATCATGTTTTTAGTTTGAAAAATAGCAGAACATTATTTCCTTTAAAATTTGTAAATAAAAATAATGAACTATTATGATAATTATAAGTTTGCTGATGCCAAATTAGAGGTCCAAATACCACTTATTTGTCTACAAAAAATGAGAAAGATCCACTGAATTATCTCTGAGATATTTAATATTTTGTGCAGCCCGCTACTGTAAGAACTCCCTTAAGGATATGTTGTGCGGGTTCTTGAGAGCATGCAGTGCAGACGTTTTGACATCCCTGGTCTGTTCTGATTTGTGGCTGACGAGTGAATGTTTCATTCCACTCCTATATTGTGTATTCTTTATTTATATTAAAAGTATGTAACTCTTGCCTTGTTTCAGACGCAGCGAACTACTGGGTGTTCAGTTCAAAGTGTGTCATGGCTCGCTGTATGTCGTCATGTGGCTAGCCGATGAGCCTAGAGAATTCAATCTTCCTACACTTCCGCAGAGGCGTATTACCTAAATGCGAGAGAAGTTGCCTAGCAAGTACGGCGTTCATTCTGAAGATTACTTACCGATACGTACGGTAACGCCAGTAGTGGCAAGAATGTGAACTGTTTGGAAACACCTACAGAAGTGAGTTTTTTTTCTTACTGTCGGGATATGGGGAGAGGGTTAAGACGATTACTTACGTATTTGTTGACATTAACTTGGACGGTCAACATGGACACGGAGCATTTTGATTTGTGTTGTGGAATGTTGCCGTACGCAATCGATAATAACAAATACCCTGCGTACGAATTATCCGCGCAAAACACAGTTCGAAAGAGGTTATGGTAGCACACAGACTTTACAGACCGCCATCTGTTGCTACGCCATTCAAGTTATACCGTACACGTTCTCAAGTTCAGATTGAACGCCTTGATTAATAGGCAACTTCTCTGACATAAAAGCTGAAACTCGCTTCAAATCGCTGACTCACTACAGTGACGTCATGACACACTTTGAAATGAACACCCAGTATAGCTATCTCGCAACCGCAGTAAAAATCTCATCTCTATTGCCTCGCTTATGAGATAGTAGATAGTAGTCATTTTCCATATTTCGTAGCCATGCACATATACAGGCAGCACCATCTGGTATCGCTGTAATTATCGTGTACGTTTATTGAAACTTTATTGCGTTTGTTTCAATGTCGACATGGTAATGACTTTATTTTTAAATCCGACTTAGGGTGAAGCATTTTTGTATTCTATAAATGTTAATACGTGTCTGTCTTAACTCGTTCCACTGCACCTGTCGATATTGAGAGAAATATCTTCTAAGAGCTTTTGCCCCGTCGCGACGGGAGAAACTAGTCACACGATAATAGACATTGAGAATCAATTCTCGTCCAGCCCGAATAACATGTCCCTTTAGACAGTGTCACGTGCGTAACACAATGACAGCCTGGCCCGGTCTCCTTCTGCACAGAAGTTAAGGACTGGTCTCTAGGCGATAGTTTCTTAGGGTCTTCAACTGCCAGGGGAAGAACAACGTATATTCCGCTTCTTGTAATGAAGGGAAAGCAGTAAGTAGTTTGAAAACTTTTCTGTAAGAAGCTGTATATACATTTTTCTTGAAGAAATTATTTCTTTACAAGCGCATTTATTTTACAACGCAACTAGCACTTCATCAACTAGCCATTGATTGGTAACATTTGATATGAAGTGCGAGGGTATGAATACAGGCCTAATAATATTACATATCAAACATTTCGCTAGCCCGCGCTACGAACGTGCTAAACTAGCCCCGGCTATCGACTGATTATTTGTACAGGATTCATATATCATATCATATCATATCATATCATATCATATCATATCATATCATATCATATCATATCATATCATATCATATCATATCATATCATATCATATCATATCATATCATATCATATATTATATCATATCATATCATATCGCTAACACTGATTTATGAATAAGTTACGAGAAACGTTAGTTCGTTGATCATCTACCGGAAGCCCGCGCTAAGAATGACTATGAATATGGCCCATAGTATTTATTACACTTTCTTATCGCCTTACTGCCCTTCAATGTCCCTAGAAACAAAAATCTATGCATCTCAGGAAAATTTCGTACCGTACAAATAATGATCACAACACATTGAGAGGTAATATAAATACATATATAGGTATCATATAGTAATAATAATAATAATAATAATAATAATAATAATAATAATAATAATAATAATAATAATAATAATAATCACCAGCATCAATAGTTTATTCTGATTCCAAAATGGATTATCTAAGGCGTTCAATGGCTCTAAGTTCACGTTTCACCCGTTTCTGTCCTTAGCAATAGTTTCCTTTGAATTTTTCATTTGCGTTCCTTCCAATTATACTAAAATTATTATACTGAATGTTTGATTCGATTTTCATTTCTTTATTACAGACTTTCTCTCTCTTCGTTTTATATTCGAGTTAAGGGAGATGATGTTAAGGGGAGATATAAAAAAAACAATAACTGCACATGATAAAATATTGTATATTATTTTTCTAAAGATATTCAAATATTCTTCGGAATTAGAAAACAAACGCAGTTGGTGTAGTTCAGTCGCTTAAGGCACTTAGTTGCCGATCAGGAGGTGCTCTCGGGCGCGGGTTCGATTCCCGCTTGGGCTGATTACCTGGTTAGGTTTTGTCGAGTTTTTCCACAACAACGCAAACGGCAGGTAATCTATGGCGAATCATCCGCCTCATCTCGCTAAATAGCAACTCTCTAGCACCAATCCCATCGATGTTAACCTCGTAATTGATACAGCATCGATAAATAAATTAGAAAAAGAGATCAAATATGAATTGAAAGCCATAAGTAAAGACTCAGGAAGCAGTTTTCTGGAAATGGAATATACTTAGGAAGATTTGTTGTTGTTATTATTATTATTATTATTATTATTATTATTATTATTATTATTATTATTATTATTATTATTATTTAAGCATAACGCCTAAACAAAATAATACAAGAGCACACTAAGTTTGGAATAAAACCCAGAGTACTCGAATAAATAGACTGCATCGCAAATGACCTATTTAGTTACTCTTACTGGCGGTGCGCCACAATAGAACATCTTCCTCTCCGAGATTAAGATCTAAGACCGTCAAGAAATCTGCATTTCAATGAATGAACGAATGAATGTATTCATGTTACGACACTGTCAGAATCATATTTGAAGCCCATCTAAATAATTCAACCTGTCTTTAGAAGCGACTGCGGATTATTCGCCAGCAACACTGTTCGCTGAGCAACTAGAGTGCAGGATTTCCAAGCCACACACCTGAGTTCAAATGCTGGTAACTCGAAGAGAAAAGTATGGTGGAAAAAGAAAACTACGTGAAGGCACAGTCAAGTATATACAGTCACGAAGCTCAGTACGTAGTAAATATTCAACCATAGATAGTTGCTAACCACTAGGATCGCTACTATCGCCTCATTACAGACAATGCGAAATAGTGCCTGCACAGTCTATTGTTCCTAGTACCCTCAAAACTCAAGCTTCGTGACTGTATATATTAGACTGTGGTGAAGGAGTTCTCACTTAAATGTGGTACCTAAGAGGTTACGTCCATTTTCGGTTTTCCCCTTCAAAATTTTCTAGAGCTCCTTCAGTGGAGCAGCGTAACCCGGAGTGAGACTAGTGGCCAACAGGCTTGGAGCTCACATATTTAGTTTCTCACAGCCCGCAACCCCTTGCAAGGACGCGTTATGCGTACCTTAAAATTTTTCCTCCCAATTATCCCCTTTCGATTTTTCGGAGTTCTCACACTCCCACCACGGGTATAGTCGAGGGGTTAGCGAGCTCGACTCGTGCTCCCAGGATGTAGTCGTTCGTGTATTCAATTCCCTTTGGACCGATTTTGTGAATGGATTATTTTTTTCTGAGAGAGAGATTCTAAAAAGGCGTAGTTCCCCTATAACACGGGGTACCGTTTGCTTACAGCCACGTAGTTAATTTCGTTGTGTATATAACTAGGTCATTCGATAAGTAATGGCGACAGTGCTCTTAGCGGTGACCATTGAAATCTTGTACTACGTAATAGAGCAGTGATTGTTCCATATATACAGCTTGTCCAAGCCAAGTCTGCGAGTGGGGATATCGGGATGGAATGTAGAGGCAAAACAAAGTTGCCACATAGGTCACTTGACGCTCAGATTTCAACGTGTGCACATCGTTTAAAATACACTACGGAGCGCACGCATTTTTTGTCCTTGTCTTCAGATAAAGGCAACAGTTACGCTGTCTCCCAGCCTCCCCCCTCATGCAACTTTCTCCACGCTTGCCAATCAGAACGCCAAACCTCACTGTCAAGCAGAAGTAGAAGTACAGTCTATTTCAAAGCGTCTTAAATTGTTACCGCTCTATGAACTGAAGCGCAGTAGGAAAACTTTGCTGTCATTTGAGACTGTACTGGTCTCCTCTCGTTACCGCCTCCTTTCACTACAGAACTGCCTCCAACTTCCCCTCTCGGCTCGCAGACTTAACTTGGTCGAGCTGTATATATGCAGTATTGACAGTCTCGAAGTAGCCATATTTTGTAAATACAGTGGCTGTTTCTGATTTGTAGTAAACAATACAGCCCTAAAGGTGCGAACAAAGGTGCTTCATAAAAATCCAAGTTGCAAGAGAAAAACATGCAACTCAGTACTTTAGGGCATTACAAGAAGTCTGTGGGAGAGAAGTCCTACCATACTGAACTATTGCAAGTTGGGTGGAAGCGAGGCATTCGCTTTCAATCAAGTGTTGACATCCGAAGAGCTTTAGATTGGTCAGTGAGAGAGATATCCAGAAATGCTGCTGCAGATGGAGTCTCCCGTCTTCCAACAATTTGGGAACGTATTGTTGACATGGCAGGAGACTATATTTGAAGTATGTAATGTCAAAAGTAACCTAAATAAATTTAGTGCGAAACAGTAACTAACTATGTTGTCACTACTTCCCGAATGCCCTAATAAATAAAAATAATATTTCTACATAGTGAATTTTTTTCGAATGGGCGAATCCAGAAATGCACTTAGAGTGTTAGTTGGGAGACCGGAGGAAAAAAGACCTTTGGGGAGGCCGAGACAAACATGGGAGGATAATATTAAAATGGATTTGAGAGAGGTGGGATATTATGATAGAGACTGGATTAATCTTGCATAGGATAGGGATCGATGGCGGGTTTATGTAAGGGCGGCAATGAACCCTTAAAAGCCATTTGTAAGTAAGTTAATTTTCCTTCTTTTGATTTTAGCAGCCATCCCTATAACCAAATTATGTTTTTATTCATTGATCAAACTATACAAATAGTGATTTAAAACAAACAAAGACAAATTTTAAACTTGTGTAGATATATTCTGGGGTTATGATGTGTCAATACGAAATCTGTAGACAAAAATATTACACAAAATTTTCATATACGAGTAGTTCCAAGTGCTCCAAACAATAACTCAATCACCTCCCAGCGATTTTTAGGTAACCTCTACTTTTCTCGTAGGTATTGGAAGCAATAGTCATGCCAATGTTTATCTTCCTGTCGACTGCAATGACGTCAGCGCGTTTGTTGGAACCTTCGTCTGAGATACACGGGACTTCTTCATAGATTTCAAAATTTTCCAATTTTCTAAGGCATTTGACAATGTTACTTCTCACCATGTGGTGTATGTTGTTTCTTAATAGTTCCCCTTTGGGATAGAAACCAACAACATGAGGGAGAGTTTCATTCTCGTCGCAGTTCTATTTCCAGTACATTTGTGAATGCAGGAATCATCTCGCACACTCGGCTCTCTTCACTACGCATGCGCTAATCGTCTGTGCATTGAGAGAAGCATAAAATAAAGCTTTTACAAAGAATGTGACAAGGTTAGTGGCTTAGTTGAGGGGATATCTGAGTGAGGCCTCATTTAATTGTTTATTTCGATTCAGATCTTAATTTCGCTGTATATCTGAATTATATTTTGTTATAATTTATTTGCAATCGCTTTTTATTTTAATATACTAAACAAACTATACTTCATTTTGGAGTAAGGAATTAAGTGTTATGTACTTAACACGCAACAATTTCCATGTATTGGTGAGTTTAATGAGTTAGGAATTCTTTGCGTTTTCAGTTTCATTAACATTCCATCAGCTATTTTAATCTCGCAGTTTCGATTTAATTCCACAAAATCAAAAATCCAATGCATCCATACTGGAATTTAATGAAGTGCCTTCAGTCCGGCTGAGCACAAGAGTAAATTTATTCCTGCAAGCGGACTGCAACATGAACTCTTTTTTCACCACTCTACCATTTCCACAATCGGTTAATGGGAATCATTAATACAAGAGTAGAGATTTTAATTTTCGCAGACACAAAATAACTAATCATAATTTCACTGCATTTGTTATACATATACACAAATATAATGTTGTAATATCTTATTATCAAGCTGTGTTCTTATATTTCCATCCTCTTTGAACATGTTTTAATCATCTCAAAAATTAATTTCGATTTATTGGATTCTGTTATTGCATTTCTAGAAACTAAACAAAAGCGAAGAGTACTAATCGAGGAGACTTCGAATAACGTTGGCTTTCGACTGAAAGACTCTTCAGCCAAATGGACACATTAGAAACGCGATTTTCGCATGGTTCTGTAAAAAGTTATTAAAGTGAAACCGTATAAAATTACTCTGGCGCAGGAATTACTAACAAAAAGTTAGATTTTGTGAGTGTGACTTAAGCACTGTAAATGATAGAAATGTGGATTCTAACAGTTTTTCAAACGGAACTACAGTGTCATCAGAAGAAGTCAAAAATATATAGAACAATACTGTCGTTACGTTTATTATCTACTTGCTTAGTGACGTTAAGTTGGGCTACATAACATCTTTATATACTTAATAATTTCAGAAATGTGATGGGCCACCAAAACTTGTAGAGAGATGATAATAAATATACTATCATACATCATATTTAATAATTTGTTAAGAAATCGGTTACTATTTCATTACATTAACGAGAATGGGAAGCTTGTCATGCGAGCAGTACTGGATTATCCGCCGATAGCACATAAACCGCGCGTGACGGTTGATTACTTATTGGATCATTCTCTATATTTAGAATTTAGCCTATGACATCCCTTGAGGTCTAAGGACTCCTGTACGTAGGCAGAGTAGCTCTCATTCACTCTTTAGGTGAGCTAGCCTAAAGAGTGTTCGACCTTGTTTTCTCGTTCATCGTCTCTCGTATTGAATATGAAGCACTATCACTAGTTTACGGTCACTATTCACTGATTCTGTCGCGCACTTTGCATCACTTCACAATTCACATATTCTTTCGCGTTACTGCTGGCATTTTAGAACGTATTTCACTTTCACCGATTGACGTTTCCTTCGACAGTTTTTTGCACGTAAATCTGTTTCTTGCACGCCACGTCCACTGCTTCCCCGCTCTCTGTGTGAATGTATCCGCCCATCTGGTTCTCTGTCTTCCTGCACTCCGCTTCCCGATCCTGGGGTCCCACATGCTCACTCTGCATGTCCACTGGGTGTCACGCATCCTAGCTACGTAACTTCCCCATTTCCATTTGAGTTCGTCTGCAATCTGCACTGGTTTCCTGTTGTGGTGGGGTGTGTTCATGATTTTGTCGAAATTGAGTTGAGTGTTCAGGATGTGCTGGGGTGTGTTTTTGTATGTTTGTAAATTTCATATTGTTAAGTGCTAAGTTTCTGATTTTGTGGCCGGATGTGTAATATTTTCTTATCGGTGTCCATGTTGCTGTAGTTGTGACTGGAGTTTGTGATGTGTTCTGCGTAGGTTGAATTGTTGTGTAGTTTGGTTATGGCTGTGATATGTTCCTTGTAACGTATTTCAAATTATCTTCCTGATAGTTTGCGTGCTCCTGTTGAGTTGTATTTACTTGTGTGTTCCTCCGTGTGTTAAGATGTTTTTGTTGTGTGTTCTGTGTTCTCTATGCTATGTTGTATTTTAGTTTCTTGCAAGATGATGCAATCTTATAAGCGTTCTTGTTTTCGTAAGATAGTGGATGTATTGGTTTTGTTCTTGTATTTGTGTTCCGTTTTCTTGTTTGCGTTTAGTATTTTTTATGATGTTGTCTATTAGGCCTATGTTGGGGTTGTATCCATTTTCCTGTGATACGTAATTGATAGTGACAGAACATAAAAAAGATATAGAAGCAAAATAGCATCACTAAAACAACAACAAACTCCAACATACCACACGAAACACAATATTCAACACAACCAACGGTACATTCAACCACCAAGACTATAAGGACCTTCACTAGGCTTTGGACAATGAAGAATATCACCTCGAAACTAGTCAACCAGGTAATTTCCTAAAAAGTTAACACAGTAAAGAAATTGTGAACTTAATCAGTTTTAGTACATATTAAACATATACTGAGTGTTTCACTGGTGTAAAGGAAATATTTCACATTTTAATTCATATCCTGCTCAAGCGAAAGCTCCAACTGGTGACCTTGACCGAGCTCATGCCAGTAAAAATATCGAAACCGCAGGACAAGGTTCTACATTACAGTTAATCAACTGTTTCAAAATATTACTTCTAGTGTAGACCTAGCATTATTCACATTTCTTTTTATTTTCTACTTTGATACATGATTTATCAAATATTACTTACAGCACACAATCAGAAGGATATTTACACCCGCTAGGGTCACACATCCTTATAGCAACACGCTAGTCTAACCATTCTCTTATTTAGTATATAAGTCTACTGTCAGCATCTCAGCCCTGAAACTGTCAGAAATGTCAGTCACTTTGGTCACGAGGTTACTCGATAAAAGTCAGGAAACAGACATGAAGGAATTATGGTTTGATAGTATAAAAAATACAACTTTTTACAACACATTGGAAAGATTCTAGCACATAAAATTACATAGGTATTACATGCTTGTTTATTTTTAGTATTTGAAAATGCACTGACTAATTACTTACTTACTGGCTTTTAAGAAACCCGGAGGTTCACTGCCGCCCTCACATAAGCCCGTCATTGGTCCCTATCCTGTGCAAGATTAATCCAGTCTCTACCATCATATCCCACCTCCCTCAAATCCATTTTAATATTAACTTCCCGTCTATATCTCGGCCTCCCCAAAGGTCTTTTTCCCTCCGGTCTCCCAACTAACATTCTATATGCAGTTCTGGATTCGCCCATACGTGCTACATGCCCTGCCCATCTCAAACGTCTGGATTTAATGTTCCTAATTATGTCAGGTGAAGAATACAATGCGTGCAGCTCTATGTTGTGCAACTTTCTCCATTCTCCTGTAACCTCATCTCTCTTAGCCCCAATTTTTTTCCTAAGAACTTTATTCTCAAACACCCTTAATCTCTGTTCCTCTATCAAATTGGGAGTCCAAGTTTCACAGCCATACAGAACAACCGGTAATATAACTGTTTTATAGATTCTAACTTTCAGATTTTTTGACAGTACACTAGATGACAAAAGCTTCTCAACCGAATAATAACACGCATTTCCCATTTTTATTCTGTGTTTAATTTCTTCCCGAGTGTGCACTGACTAATTACAATAATAAAAATAAACAAATACTTTCCCTAGTTTACTGCACATTTTAAGGTTTTTATTATAGAAAAATATGTTTTTTTAGCACCGAAATCCCATCCGTATTAGTCACTGAATTTGCCTTTAACATCTTATTTATGTGCTGGTAGGGAAATAATTATCTACTTTCTTTTCTAGAATTTAACACACGTACACTGGATTTTTACCTAAACGCGCTACCACTCGATCCACCGACAAGAACGTGCTACTGAAATACTTGCTCGAAATCAATATAGCTGCTCCGTCCTAAATGACGCAATTTTCACTGTCGCTCGCGCTGTTTTAAAGGCTCTAAACAAAATGTTGAGCGCCAAACCGTGCGTCACCTTTGTTTCCACGATATTTTATGTTTATGTGGCGGTTCAAAAAACTTGCCTAATTAAAACTATGTCTATTTTATAGCGTCATGAAGTGTGAACGTACTGCTGTCACTGACAGCGCCAGCAACAGAACAATGTTGCGCTTCGTGGAGGCAGAATATTGTGATTTAGGTAGCTTCCAGGGGTCTTGCACAAAAACAACTATTTCATTTAAAAAAAAGAAGAGATTTACGTGTTTTGTGATGTCCTCTGAACTTCATTAAATTCCGAGTATAGCAACATTAAGCGTAGGGCCACAAAATTACTATAGTTTTATATTCTTTATTTTTTTTCACGATTCAACAACGAAATGGCAACGAGATTAAAACCTGTTTTGACACCATTCAGTCGATTCATTTCGAAATTAAAGACAGAACACCTACAAAACACTCTTCAGTTGGCATGAAAGTCTGACAAGTCTGCATGTGGTTAAACTTACAAATGTTTAGATGAATTTTACTAGGGTTTAGTTGTTATTCTATACTAGCTATACCCGTGCGCTCCCCTGCACGTATTAGAAATAAATATAAAGTAATTACATAATTGAAATAGAACATTGGGTCCAGGGAACATTCGTGTTTGATAGAAGAATAAATAATAACTCCTATGCCATATATCGATTTTCAGATTTTTGCTCTATTAAATAACTTAAATAGTGATGTAGCAAATAATACAATCTGCTATATATAACTTAATTATATTTCTTTCTTTCGAAAATGTAAGAATTCACGATCTCCTATGCACTACTGCCATAGAATGAATAAATTTGTTTTTCTTCCTACTAAAAATTTAATATTTTGCACATAGAGTTACGGAATAACGACACTATAATCTGAGGCGGTGGTGGAAATGTATTGTTATTTTAAAACTCTTGTATATCCTTAAAATCAGTCCTATCAAACTTTTTCCCGTATAAAACTTATCGAAAATCATGTATAAAGAAACTTTTGTTATGTAACATTTTTCACAAAAATCAATAATAAGCGAGATATTTCGGTTTATTTAATTCAGGCCCCCTTATAACCCCCCCTTTAAATAAAGTATTTTGAATACTATATAGTCTAAAATCTAAGTTACAACGAACTTAATTTATATTCCAATTTTCATCGAAATCCGTTCAGCCATTATCGCGTGAAAAGGTAACAAACATCCAGACAGACAAACATACAAACAAAAATTTCAAAAAAGCGATTTTCGGTTTCAGGGTGGTTAATTATATATGTTAGGACCCATTATTTTTGGAAAATCGAAAATTACCAGAAAAATTTCGGCTACAGGTTTATTATTAGTATAGATGAGAGAAATGTTGTCACATATTTAAACGCAGTAGAAATATTGTCTTTCTGACTCAGAAGTAACACACGGTTCAAAATAATAATAATAATTTATCTTACTTTGTTAATGAAGCAGATCGTTATTGTCAATATCTTCATATTTACTTACAAATTGCTTTTAGAGAACCCGGAGGTTCATTGCCGTCCACACATAAGCCCGCCATCGAGTCCTATCCTGATCAAGATTAATCCAGTCTCTACCATCATATCCAGGGGTCTTGCACAAAAACAACTATTGCATTAAAAAAAAATAGATTTACGTGTTTTGTGATGTCCTCTGAACTCCATTAAATTCCGAGTATAGCAACATTAAGTGTAGGCCCACAAAATTACTATAGTTTTATATTCTTTATTTTTTTCACGATTCAACAACGAAATGGCAACGAGATTAAAACCTGTTTTGACACCATTCAGTCGATTCATTTCGAAATTAAAGACACAACAAATATGGTCGAGCATAAAAAGTCGTATGAAACTTGCCTATAATGGTAATTAAGACGCTCGTATGAACATTATGAAACTCGCTTGCGCTCGTTTCATAAACAATCATACTTGCGTCTTAATTACTACCATTATAGGCTCGTTGCATAATGTACTATTATTCGCATTGGGATAATACAATAGAAAATGTGTGCACACATCAATCGGAGTTATACTTTAGAAAACCTCTGATTCAGTAGAATGCGCACTACACATGAGATCCTCGTTTTAAGTAAGGAGTGTTTTCAACATTCTTCGGAGCATATCTCGAAATGAGAGTTACCGAATAACAGCAGTGCGAGAGGAAGGACTTCAAATTTAATAGGACAAAGCTGGCGGCTTTTGTGCTTGTGAACAGTGACCCATGAAGTAATGAGGGTTGTCGCCCTAGCTCTCTGTCCCTCGGGATGCGGCAAAGAGCTGGATGCATTTAATTTAATTATGCGCTTTCATTAGTATGGACTATTGTTTACATATGAAAACCTTCAATGTAAATTTCACGAAATGCGACGGAACCTCATAGAGTAATAACTCAGGTGGATTTGCGTCGTTCAATTTCTTTTAATATAACCTGTCAGTCACTATTGGTGAGTGAACTCTGAGTAGAATGTTGTCATGAACTTCAGAGACTAAGTAATTTTCTTGTGCTAATTCAAACCATAGAATACTTTGAGTCAATTACAGCGATTGCGTAGTGCTATAGTTTTCGTATGTTCGGACCTTCCAAAACACATTTCAAATAGGCTTGAGTTACAGCAGAAGGTAACAAGAGACTACAGAATTTTGAAGAGTTAGCCTACGTAGATTTCGACCATTTTGAGACATTCTTATTATACAATTGAGGTGAACAGGAGTTACGTCATCCTTAAAAACAAAAAAAAAATAAAGAATTAAATTTGCGTTCTTACAGAATCATCATCATCCTCATCATCATCATCATCATCATCATCATCGTCATCATCATCATCAAAGTCATAAGCATCAGGATAACTAGACTATATGTAAGAATAAATTAGATCTTTAAGGTATTCATTCATTCATTTTTCTTTCAATCAATTAATCAATCATTAATTTAATCTCATAGGATTAAACCATAGACCCTTCTCTTCCAACCTACCCGTTTGCTAATAATTGTAACATAAAATATAATATATACAGAAAAAACTTTAGCTCACCCCTGAAAGAGTAGAACTCGTGCTCAGGGGCGGATTCCTGAATTGAAATTAATAAGTATACAATACAATTTTTCTTATGTCTACTATGCAATTAGAATAGCCTATATAAATTTAAATTTACAATTTTTCAATTTTCATAAAATCCATACATAACTTTTTAAATTTAATACTAGAACTATTAGAATTGACAAGATTAGGATATTTAAATATAAATTTGTTATATATTCTTGGACCTAAATTACTACTATGATTAAATACTGTAATAGTGTTGCATTTTGGTTTAAACAATCTTAAAGAATCCATACCTTTTGTTTCATAACTATGAGAATACAATTCAAAATTATTTCGATTTTTATGTATGAATTTTATTAATATCATATAATAAATTTGTCTTATGTTAAGTACATTAAAGTCTAAAAACAATTTTTGAGATGGAAGATCAATAGGTTTATGAAGACATATTTTAATTATTTTCTTCTGTAATAAATAAAGTGGATTAAAATTGGATTTAAAAGAGCTACCCCATCCCATAATTCCATACATAATTACCGATTTAAATACAGTTAAATATATTGTGCGTAATAAACTTATTGACAAGTAATTCCTCAATAAAACAAAATAATATATTACTTTACGTAATTTATTACAAAGGTAATTAATGTGTTGGTGCAATGTGAAAGTGCAATAAGAGGAACAACAGAACGAAAACAGAACACTAAAGAACACATATAAATAAATACAAGAAAAATGAAAGCAAGGAAGAGAAAATACTTACTTAGTTAGAAATGGCTTTTTAGAGAATTCGGAGTTCATTACGGCGCTCAAATAAGCCCGCCATCGGTCCTTATCCTGAGCAAGATTAATCCAGTCCCTACCATCATAACCCACCTCCCTCAAATCCATTTTAATATTATCCTCCCATCTACGTTTCAGCCTCTCCAAAGATCGTTTTCCCTCAGGTCTCCCAGCTAACACTCCATAGAAATTTCTGGATTCGCCCATGCGTGCTACATGCCCTCCCCATCTCAAACGTCTGGATTTAATGTTCCTAATTATGTCAGGTGAAGAATACAATCCCTGTAGTTCTGCGATGTGTAACTTTCTCCATTCTCCTGTAACTTCATCCCTATTAGCCCCAAATATTTTCCTAAGCATCTTATTCTCAAACATCCTTAACCTCTGTTCCTTTCTCAAAATGAGAGTCAAAGTTTCACAACCATACAGAACAACCGGTAACTCAACTGTTTCATAAATACTAACTTTCAGTTTTTTAAAGCAGACTAGATGATAAAAGCTTTTCAACCGAACAATAACAGGCATTTCCCATATTTATTCTGCGTTTAATTTCCTCTAGAATGTCATTTCTATTTGTTACTCTTGTTTCACGCTATTTCAATTTTCTCACCTTTACAAAGGATAAATTTTCAATTTTTATATTTTCATTTCGTAGTATGTTCTGGTCACGAGACATAATCATATACTTTGTCTATACGAGATACTTCATATTATAGTTATTATACTTAGCGCGTTTCGAACTGGCGGATCAAGGTCACGTTCAAGCGTACAAACCACGCAAGAATCACTGAACTGAACTGTGAATCAAAGCACTGGTAATCTCGACTGCCCCAGCTGAGTTTAGTTGAGGAGAATGGTCGGGGGTAAACACACAGTCCATTGCTTGACCTCGACCCACCAATTCGAAATGCATTGAATATAGTATAGTCTAGTTTTCGCGTAGGCTTCCGCGGCTGGTGCACATGGTCTGTGGATAAGCTTCAGGGCTTCTACCGCGTTGTCTTGGTGTTGGTGGCTGACGTTTCGACCGCTGTGTTGTGGTCATCTTCAGAACAGTTGTTGGATAAGAAAAGTCTGTGAGCTCGTATATATATAGTAGTCTCGATGGGGGGAGTACTTGCGGTAATAGGTCGTAGGTTCTCCTTCTGGCATCTGATTGGTCCTACGTCGTCCAATCCGGTTGAGGTCTGTATGAAGGGGAGTATTCATATTAAATACTGGCCCTCATAAGGTCCGAAAGAGTGACCTTGATACCGTGCCCGATGTCCGGATGAAGTACACACAGCGGTCGAAACGTCAGCCACCAAGACAAAGCGGTAAAAGCCCTGAAGCTAATCCACACACCATAGTATAGTCTACTTTGTCTTATGGTAAACCATGGAATGCATGGTAAGTTTGGGGTGGGGGGATATATATACGATTTTATAATGTTACTGCATTTTTCCAGAGTCCATGATTACAATGGCTACGATGTTAAGTATGTTAAATAAATTTCCTCCATTCTTATCTATCAGACTTTAAATTTTCGTCGTTCTTCTCCCTTATTTTTGTAATCCTTTCACGCAATATTTGTGAGTGTGACCTGTACCCAAGTTCTGAGCGTATAGTATTCAGTGCTGATATTCATTGTTTGGAACAACTGGATAATACGCACGGCAGAGCAATGTCGATAGTCGACGTTACTCGCTGGCCACTAGTCACCGGGCCGTACCGAGCCGTGTCAAACAGAAGACAATCGAAATGGTGGTAGTAAAATTCGCGACTATATTCTTAAATAAATCACTCTATTAGCCAAGTGCAAGATTTATGCAGTACAACGACGATGTTTTGAATGCACTAAAAGAAAATGCTTATGTAGTAAGATCTTAAAGTAGGTTATGACAACGAAATAAAGGGGAAAAAGGTGTGGTTCACGGAATATCATTTAAATAACGGAAAGTAAATTTCCGGTTAATGTTCACCAAAGCATTAAGTACATAATTATGACCGCGTTGCAGTTTTATTTGTGGCCTAGAGAAAATACGTAGCCTTTTACGGGGAAAAAAAACTTTTAGGGGCCATGAAATTATTCACCGCTTTAATTATATTACCGTCTATCAATATTACGAAACAAAAACTGTCATAAAGGCCATGACCGACTAGAAACATCGATACCGAAGAGATAAATCCATTTGGCCGTGATGAAACAAAAGAAAATGCGAGAGAGATTTTAGTTCGAGATAAAATGGACACAAAATTTTGATGACCATACTGTTAGTAACTGGAGATCGCTTGTAAGATCTGTCTTAATCTTCTATGTAGAAATGTCGCCCAAGCAAATTGGTGGTCCAGGAAAAAATCATTGCAATAGATGAGAGTAACAGTGGTGCTATCTCTCAGTAATGTTCAGAACGAAGGAGGTAGAGAGAAAAAGAAATAAATTTCTCCTTCTAACGACACCACAGACCAAAATCATGTTCTTATGTTCGCAACATTGTGTATGTAGTTAAATTTGGTGGTAAACGTAACGGCACGGTTTAAAGCTACCGTGGTAATTCTCCAGTATAGCGCATTGTTTAATAATTTTAAGACGGAAATAAAGAAATCCGTACATCGTAAATTCAATATAGGCTTGTATAATAAGAGGATGAAAAAAAAAAATGAATTGTCCTGAATTTATTTGTACTCCGTAACATACTTTACGGTATGGCTCTCAGAAGCTGTTACTCAACAACGAAGTAAAGAAAAACTGTATTTACGGATAACAGAATAGGAAAATCGTACATGTCCAGCACGCATGAGCTCGACACAATATGCATGGCGAGCGAGAAAGTGGAAAGTTTAGAAAGAAACTAGGCAAATCTTTCCTTATAACATTATATACTGCGCCTGCACTGAATTTAGTTTCGAAAACGCGAGCCTCCTGATTAAATTTAGGAAGTCTCCCATATTTTCCAACTTTTCCAAACTTTCCTTATGCAATTTTTATGATTTTATTTTGCAGTTAACCAAAATTGGTATCGCTTTCAGAGGATGTGCTGTACATAAAGTAGATAATAAATTCTGCAGGCTCTTGTTCCTGTTTAGTTTTATTCTTAAAGGTCTTTTGTTAGAGGCTGTAGAATGGGTAGATGTGGCTAAAGGCAGAAGAAAAGAAAAGTATTCCTTGCCCGGAAAAGTTTTGGAGTGACGGTTTTAGTGGGAAGGTTTAACCTGATTTCAAGAGTTTTCTCCGTAGAGAATCCTGCTCCACGCCTTACTTCTCCTGACGTCAGCTCAGTCTTGACGTTTGACTAAAAGAGAATGAAATACTTGTCCGCTAGCGCTCAACTTTGCGTCCTGCAGAAACTCTCGGAAAGGTCAATTTTCTTCATAACTGAAATCCTACCAAAATACTTGTCCCTTCATAGTATCATAACATTACGTCTATATAATATCTCCTCTCACCAAACCACAAAACAATAACCGGCTTAAGCGAGAAACAGAGATCAGCGGAGCTAAACTGGTCCCGTTAGTCTCGTAGATAAAGAGATTAGTTCTAAAAGCTGATTTCCTTCAAATCCTACCCCAACAATGATGAGAATTCGACCGTAAGATACATGAAAGAAACAATCAAATGTGATGTGTACTGATGTTATTATATGATACACTGAAATATCAGCTTAAAATCTCGGATGTAGATTATATAATATTATATTATAATGTATAGGATATTTTTATTTGTTTTACG
Organism: Periplaneta americana; assembly: GCF_040183065.1. NCBI lineage: Eukaryota > Metazoa > Arthropoda > Insecta > Blattodea > Blattidae > Periplaneta > Periplaneta americana. The sequence continues at coordinate 153,721,604 of NC_091127.1, read as the reverse complement.
AATCACACGGAATATCTCAACTCTCAATGTGAAATGTAAGTTACTGCCGTGAGTTTGATTCTCGTCCAGAAACTACAGGCCTACATAGAAAATTTTAGCATTCACATACATAATAATAATCTCAATTGGGACATGTAAATCACAGAAACCTGGAGAAAAGTATGCTCTATTATCCGTGTGCTAAAAAGGATAAATGTTCATCTTCCCTCTTGCAGACCATTGTTCAAACAAGAGAAAATTCTGTTGTGAATCTATATTACATTTAACTGTTTGTTGAGGGTAAAACAAGGAATTAACAAATATAATAATGGGCGTAATATACTCGTACACGATTATTTTTAAGTATGTTATTTTACGACGCTTTATCAACATCTTTGGTTATTTAGCGTCTGAATGAGATGAAGGTGATAATGCCGGTGAAATGAGTCCGGGGTCCAACATCGAAAGTTACCCAGCATTTGCTCATATTGGGTTGAGGGAAAACCCCGGAAAACACCTCAACCATGTAACTTGCCCCGACCGGGAATCGAACCCGGTCCACATGGTTTCGTGGCCGTACATAATTATAATAGGCTACTACTCGAACCGTAATTTGGATTCAATAAATAAAAATCTTGGCTAAATTCAACCTCTCTAAAATTACTTAATAAATTACCCCCTGAAGCTCATAATGTTCATTTATCTATATTTACAAATATTTTTCGAAGATGGCTTGCTGACAGTCTTTTTTATAGTGCGAATGCAAATTTTTAACCAGCAGGAGACCTTGAATTTTAATTTTACATTAATTTTATATTATTGATTGACTATGCCCATATATATTTTATGTTTATGGTTTAAATAAAATTAAATTCAATTACCGTACTATTTCAAATACCTTTGACATCGAAACAGTGACTGATAAAATCTTATGCAAGAAGGTGACCTATCTACATTCATATAAGTACGATATAAACATAAATCCGTTGCGTAATAGCCTATGGAGGACCAAGGTCTACCAGCCTCGCGTTTACATGCCACGATAGAGGTGAACGATCATCCAAACAGTACGGGGTAACGTATGACGAGCATCACACTGGATTTCGTTACTCACTGTAGCTCCAAAAATTCATCAAGCTACTGGGTGGAAATGTTATGAGAAAAAAATTTCCCCCGTAAACACTCCAATCATTCCGTGACGCTAGACCGAGACACGTCATAGCCAACACAATTACGGCAAGTTTCCCCATATTCATACCTCTGTAAATAAAGTGCAAATATGTTTGACAGTCGTATTATAAGCAAGTGATACATAATATAATATTTTAATTAATGTAACAGAATTTTATTTCTGCTTTCACACTTAGATAAGTGATAGACTGAAAATTGTACAAAACTATTTTATATTAAAATATTTTCCCGTTTCCTGACCAATATATTTACAAATATAGGTCATTCGTTATCTCGTGAAACCTACAGCTTGCGTGCGCCGTAACATATAGTAAAGGCTCATTCACAATGAAAATTAAACATAACGTAAGCGTTAACTTAAGAATATAAACGTTACGATAAAGTCAAGAAGACATACCATCATTCACGATGGGAACATAAACATAACCGCAAATATACTTGGTAACTATGGAAACATAACAACGACGCCATTTCCTCATATTCTATCGTATACTTCAGCGCTCCACGATTGTGCTCTGTTTGCAAATCACGTAAGCATAAGCATGAAAGTTTGGAGTTTGCAAACTTTCATGTTAACGTCTTACGGTAATGTTTATGTCAATGCTTATGTGAATCATTGTGAATGATCCCAATTGGTAGCCTGGGCGCAAAATTCTGTGTTTATGTTACGGTTATGTTTAATTTTCATTGTGAATGGGCCTTAAGAACCTTATGGTGGGGGTAAGTGAGCGCACTAGCTGCAAGTGAAAGCGTAGCGAGGGAGGATAGCTTCCCAGTCCACTTTCTTCTTCCCCTCACGCGCAGGTAGGTTTCACGAGATAACGAATGACCTGTATCAATTTGGCAGCTTTCTGCCTTAGAAGCTAGCTTAAATACACAACAATAATTGAGCCGTTGAGAGCAGAAGTGGTGTAAGTCAAAAATGGGTAATGAGGGTTAAATTAAACATTCTGTAAAATACAGAGCAAAGCAGGACTTAATATGTCCTTCGTGCTATCCACTGACTACTAATAGTTTAAATAAATTGAACTTTAATCGCTACTTTACGCTGTATTTTACAAAATTTTTACTTTAAACCTCATTAGGAGAAAACGGATGTAGGTAAATTCTCATTTTTAAATAGAACTATAAATGATTGTAATGACCTACCTGCAGCGGTCTTTGAGGGCTGTTCTTCCTTAAGGAGATTCAAGAATAATTTAAAAAGTTGTGTATAAAGTGCAAATTAAAATTAAGGTGACATTTAACATTTAATTTTTTAAGGTGACATGTATTTATTTAGCCTGACGAGTTACTTCCTTGGTTTGAATGGTAAATTATTTAAAAATAGCGTGTAAGAGAGCCTTAGACTAGAAATGTTTAGTTTAAATGTAGTTCTGTTTATAAGTATGCATAGACCTAAGGGTGTAATTATTTGACTTATTTGAACTGTTGTATCAATGAAGCGAGGTGAGTCAGTGAAGTTAGGGTTTTACAGTGCAGTGAATAGTTCCGATCAGTGATAATTTATAGCGTCAATGAAATGTGTTCTATAGTGTCAGTGAAATGTGTTATAGAGTGTCAGTGAAATGTGTGCTAAAGTGTCAATGAAATGCGTCATAGTGCCACTACAGTGAGTGAGATGAGAGTAAAGTGAAAGACTATTGACACTTATGTAGGGCCTATACATAATTATGTAGGTTGTAATGTAAAATTAGGTATTTTATTTATGTTTTATTATTATTGCGTTAAATTATATTGTGTATAAAATTGTATTGTGTATTGTAAATTTATAGTGTATTGCTTATCATTTTATTGTGTATTGTTTATATTGTGTATACCACTGCCACCGGGTACTTGCCCACTTGCAGTGTAAATAAATACATACATACATACATACATACACACATTACCCAATTTTGACTTACACCACTTCTGCTCTGAACGGCTCAATTATTCTTTAAGTTATTCACAGACTTGAATGATTCAATTTGACGACACATTACAGGCACCGCATTCTATCAGATTAACTGTAAAATTTTCACTGATTAACGTTATAATTTCTTTACTGTGTTAATATACTGGCTGACTAGTTTCGAAGTGGTGTGCATCATTGTCCGAAGCCTCACTAGGCTTCAGAAAATGACGGACACCACGTCGAAACTAATCAGCCTAGTATTTCGTTAATTTAGTGACTATACAAAATTTAAGAAGAGTGTATCCAACAATGAACTATACCATTTTGTTCACGGACTGCTTGTTCAAAAAATGTTGGGAATATTCAACGTTTTAACTGAATAAAATTCATTGCTTTATTAATAAGTCTTTACCTATGTATACTTTAATTATAAAAATATGGTTATTTTAAGATATATTTTCATCTGAATAAACCCGTATAAGAGTAAATACGAAATTCTACGAATTTTACAGTTACGTAGCAAAGATAATATAAACATTTGCGTACGCGACCACGAGTGGAACAGAACAAACTTCGCCGAGGCGGTGTAATATACTCACTGGGTTCTGCGTTATGACATCATAGTAAAACGCCGAAGAGAGCTAGAATAAACATGTTCGACTTAAGTGTAAACAAACTTAGCAAATCGAGGAAGCTACTTCCTCCATTTACGAGATTGTATCATGGACATATCTATCGCCTGTGAGAGCGTGTGACGAAGCCCATATAAAAAGACCGGCAGGAACGCAGATCGTTCATCTGGCTCCAATCCGCGCAGAGAGTCTCTAAAAGCTCTGAATGTGATTGGAACAGGACGAAATGGTCCAACACACGCATCGGTGTGGAACGACCTTCGCTCGGTCGCACCAACACACGCGTTTAAGGATAAATCATCACATTATCAGAGCTTTGATAGACAGAGGTAGGTGTTTCGGTTCATGACAAAAACACGGGTTGGAATTTAGCGGAATCTGTGCAGGACAAAGACTTTGTTAGGGCAGATTTTCCCGAATTGCCCAGTTATCCAAGTCACACTGACTGACAGACAAGAGAATGAATCTGCGTTTGGGGTGGAGGAAGCTATTTTGTCTTTCTTACTCTCTCAAGGGAAATTTTTGCCTATTTCTGGTCAAAGATCACTTTTTCGTTTTACTGAAAAAAATGTCACCAGAGTTTCTGGACCCTACTCAACGACATATTGAAATGGCTGCGCTATTTCTACTTAAGCATATGCTTCGTTGTATTACTTTAAAAGCGATTTTTCGACATTTCCAATTTTAATACATTTCGAAATCTTTAAAATCTAAAGCTATCAAGCTGCAATTTTTCTGCATTCTCTATAAAGTATGGTTAATTAAATACAGTACTGGATTTTTATGTTAGTAATTTTTTCAAATAAGAACTAAATTCTATACAGTTGGCACAAAGAAACATGAAAAATACGTCTTCTCTTCTATGTAAATATTTCCTTTCTTTCTTTTTTTAGGATACTTTTTGCTATTCCATATATAATTATATTTTAATAGGTCTGCAAACAAATTTGCGAATCATATACTTAAAATTTGTCAGAAGACAAATTTAAAAATACTCGTATGTCACATTTTCAAAAAAAAAAAAAAAAAACAGGATAAGTTAAAAACTACCTCAGTGACATGAATGAAATTTTAAGTAGGCTATGTATAAACATTCCAAGAGGAGCATTCTAGCAAAAATATAGTCTATATATTTATTTGCCTGTAACAGGGAAAAGCTCCAGTTACAAAAGACAGTACAAATAGTTGTTTACAACATATAAATGAAAAAAGAGCATCAAAAAGAGACAAATACAGATATAAAGCAAGATACATGTATAAATGCAAACGAAAATGAAAAAAAAAAAAATAATAAATGTATGACTGCCTATATAAATACAAAAAAAAAACAGATAAACATAGATAAATACAGGTAGTATGAATAAAAATGTAAAATATATAAATGAAAATCGCAGAGTAACACACAGATATCAATATTATCTCAAATCAACTACCTTCAGTATTTTAATAATAATAAAATGTTTAGGCCTATACTAATGTAAAAAAATGCTGAAATCTATAGTCGCGACGCTGTTATTCCCGGCGTGACTCCTCCTCTTTGCTTACGTCTTAGGAAGTGAAGGCGCTATAAAGTCTAGGTATGAAGTATCGTTCGCCATTTTTGTTCTTTCGTTGCCGAGCTACCAGACGAGGGATCTATTTGCCACACCGTTAAACATTATCATGTCGTAGCTCCTATGATAATAAATCAAACGCACTGTAATTCAGCAAATAATTGAACGGCAAATAACGTCTTCGTGTGCTTTCTGCGAACGCTAACGAAAGAGCAAAAATGGCGGGCGATTATATTAGGTGTTTATTCAGCCTTAAGAAATGAATAATGTCTTCATCAGCGAATCACAAGACTCACACGTTTAAATGTAGCCGACCTGCAACGTGATTGGCTGACAGAAATTAGAGCGACGGGACTATAGATCCCATGTTTTGCATATTTAATTAAATTCTGAAAACATTTTTAACACTAGTGAATTTATATGTGATAAGGCGTTTGGTTTGATGTAATGTAAGTAACTATGACTTCTTACATTTGATGTTCGAGCGTTAACCTGGGTTTGTAAGTTAACAGTATTTGTCTATGATATTATCCAATAGATCGTTGAATATTTTACGCAATAAAAGTTGCTCAGCAAGTAATCTATGACTGGTAAGAGACATTAAATTAAATTCAGTAAGTAGACTGCTGTATGAAATTTTGTTGTGGAAAGTCCAATTAAAATATTTTTCAAATAAAGTTATATTGAAAATCGTTTTTGAATTTTTTTTCAATTTGATTACTATGTGATTCAGAAATGGGAGAGTGTTGGAGTTATTACTGTATACTGAACATTTCTTTGTGGTTTTTTAGGTTGTAGCAACTACGGTACCAGTCCTGTTTAAATATGGGTGTCCACAAGTACTAGAAACTTCAGCTGAATCAGAGAACTCCCTGCTGCTCTAAATCGAAGCTGCTATCCTAAAGTGTGATACGACTCTCTCCTCCTATCCTTTCCTCACCTTCCATTCCCTTCACAAGTCTGCATATTCCAGTTTCAGAAACTAGCCAACTGCGATGCTTTGAAGAGTAATGTCCGCAGTTACTGAAGTGGAAAAGTTTGCTGGAAATACAAAACTTTTACTTCCCGTCTCCTCAACGCATTTCAGAATAATGCTACTGATGATATGCTAACCTTTTAAATGTATAACTTTACTACTCACCGAGGCATATATCACACTCTTGCGTTTGGATATTTTATATACAGGGTGGAAGGGGACCGATGCACCAAAATTTAAGACATGATTCCACGTGTTAAATATAACAAAACTTTTATTTACTTAGATGAATCATAGTTAAGGAGGGAAAAAATAGTCTTTCCCCAATGAGAAATCGCAAGCAATCGTAATGGGACATAATCGTCTACGAAGCATTCTTGATAGTAGTACTATACCACATATAATATTGAATGGGATTATTGTTAAATACAGAGAAACAGTTAAAAATCTTGGAATTTTTATGGATAGCGATCTAAATTGGAACACTCAAGTAACACACAATTGCAAAAAAATATTTTCTCAACTTCACTTCTTGTTTCATATGGAAGAATTTCTACCACTTTCACAAACGTAAGTTGTAGCGAACATGGCTTCAACAGAGCAAGCGAAAGAACGAAGCTTCGGATATTTATTTTTTCGCAAAGATTTGAAAAGTTCAGCATTTGTCAAATCCTTACATCTAGCTTTCATTTAACATCACTGCAGGATAAATTTTCAATCTTTATATTTCCATTTCGTACTATGTTATAGTCACGAGAAATAATCATATAGGCTAATTTGTTATTATTATTATTATTATTATTATTATTATTATTATTATTATTATTATTATTATGCAAATCTGGCTTTCAGGTAGTAGCTCCCAGTAAAGCAGGTTTGAATAATTTCAAGGAAAAATTGTTCCGGGGCCAGGTAACGATCCCGGGACCCTTCGCTTAGAGCACGAATGCTCTTCCGACTGAGCTACCCAGGAACTATACACGACACCGTCACCGGTCCCGTAACAATTTTTCCTTGAAATTATTCAAACCTGCTTTACAGGGACCTACTACCTGGAAGCCAGATTTTCATAATATATTTCGTTACTGGAGGTACGTTAACAGGAATACACAATTTAAGGGAGAGGATGGTATTTTTTAAACTTTTTTCCTATTTGGCGTAAAATATTAATTTTTAGTATGTAGAGAGCCCATAGCTGTGGCATCTCAACCAAATATAAATATTTTGAAAAAAAAAAAATTATTTGGGAGGCCCAAATTTGAAAAATATATACCAAATGCAGGACTGTACTAAAACCGATATATCTAAACCGTTTTTAAAAATAGATTCAAACAGTTTTCTGCAATGTATTTGCAAAAGCATGTTCTACAAACTGTCTGTAACAGAATTTTGATATTAGTCCCTACGTTTGTAAAATAAACAATTAACATTTAATAACAATTTTCTGATTTCCTTTCTTGCAAACAAACGGATGTATTTTTAAAATGAAATCAATTAACAAACTTCTGTTACAGAGAAAAGTTTCCTAATACTCTAAAGAATGTGTGTTCTAAATTTCATGCATGTATCTTTAATAGTTCAGAAATTATATCCATTTTTGTCTGGCAATGTAGCAAAAAAAATGAAGTTACTGGAAACCGATAAAAGCGGGTGTGTGATTTAAAAATCCATAGCGCAGGAATTTTAAAAATGACGTCTCAACATCCGATAAGAGCACAAATACCCACAAAATGTTATGCAATGCATTCCACACATATGAAAGGATATTTTAAAGAAAACATTTTTTTTAATTTAATTTACCAGAAATAACAATAAAAGTGGGCGAGTGATTTAAAAATCCATAACGCAGAAAGTTTAAAAATGGCAACTCAACATCCGATAAGGGCACAAATACCCACAAAATGTTATGCTATGCATTCTACACATATCACAGAGTATTTTAAAGGATTTTTTTTAAACTTTACTCATTTTTCACTAAAAAATACCATCCTCTCCCGTTAAGTCACACAGAATTTTTGTGCACTCAAAAGTTGGGTTCTGGCGTCTTCTCAGTCTATTTGAGTTGTGTGGATATAAAGGAAAAATTTTGACGGTGTCGTGAATAGTTCCTGGGGTAGCTCGGTCGGGAGAGTATTCGTACGCTAAGCGAAGGGTCCTGGGATCAATACCCGGTCCCGGAACAATTTTTCCTTAAAATTATTATTATTATTATTATTATTATTATTATTATTATTATTATTATTATTATTATCAACTTGAAAACGTATATACAGTTGAAAATAACAGTGATGATGATGATGACGATGATGATCGTGAAGTTAAGTGTATCCGGTTTACTGAGTATTGAAGAGACCGCACATCTTTGGAGTCTGGACGCTAGTGACTTGTTATAAAGTGACAGGAAGACGAGATCTTTTCAATTCCTTTTACTCGCCCCAAGGGGCCTGAAATCTGTAGCATGTTGGATGTTTTCTTGGGTGGGAAAAGTTGGAGGTGGGAGGATGTGGAATACATATATATCTGTGTATGTATGTAAGAAGATTCCTCTCAGCAGAGTGTTATGGGGGCTGTGTTGTTGCTTGAGGGGAAGGAAGGAGGTTGTGAAATTGTTTTATTCATCAGCCCACACTCCTCTCTCGCCATGCATATCCGTCGTAGCCCGCTGGAAGCCAGTGGATAGAGATGTGTCAACTGTCCAGGCCGTGGTCTCGGGAGAGGAAACTGCCCAACCGTGTTGTAAAACAAAGACGCACTAGACAAATGGTTCCACTCTGCATTCTACAGAAAGTTGGCTGTATGAATGTGTATGTACTTCGTTAAATGTTTCCACTTTGTTTAGTTCCCAGGATTAATGATTAACACGGAGTCTGGGGAGCTGGACACAACATTGAGGTTAACTCGGCAAACAGACACGATAGCCAGCCACGATTTGCTTTGGATATTCTCTCATGTCTCAAACTGCACTGTTCTATCGGTAAACTTCGTGTTATACACTCTACATAGCTACATCACACTGAAATGAAGGAGATGGCCAATAAGTCTTTATGAATGAAAGTCGTTATGAAGTAAAAGATGAAGTAAACTCTTCCGCCACATAACTATCCCAATCCGCCACATAACTAATCCAATCGACCTGGTTGGTGAATTGGTATAGCGCTGGCCTTCTATTCCCAAAGGTTGCGGGTTCGGTCCCGGGCCAGGTCGATGGCATTTAAAGCCCGGTTCAGACGGTGCGTGTTTCTGTGATGGATTCCAAGGTGGCTGAGCGGATGGGTAGCCTGCGTGGTCACTGGCCGGAAGCAGTGCTGCTCATCGGAGTGACTACTACCGCGGAGGAATCGGAGATTACGAATAAAGTTCTCCACCGGTGATCTCCGATACTACTGTAGGTGGAACAGGGGACATACGGAGGTATGCGGTGGTTCGGAGCGAAGCGACAGTTAGCTCAAGGACGACCGGCGCGTACGGACTGACGGTAGTTGTGAGAGTAATAAAATGACACCAAATCGGATATTCGTCGCATGGAAATTCTTTAATTTAGTTGAAGGTAATAATAAAGTCGCACACTGTCAACTTTGTGGGCGAATTTACTCTAAGGGTGGTGGAACTTCGAATTTGTTAGACCATTTGAAGCGATCGAACAATCGCGAACTTGATGAAAACAATTACGCAAAACATTTGATACGATTTATTTTTAAATTGTTTTAGGGCTATTGTTCCCAAAGGCTCACAGTCTAGGAAAGTCTTGAAATTTCTCTAAAACTTAACTTTCGAGGCAATAAAAAGCATATGAAATATTTACAAGACGACTTGAGTTATATTTTGTTGTTTAGACAACTTGAGTTATATTTTACAGTTTGGATTAAAATACTTCTGAATGAAACTAAAGAAACATGTGGTAATGAGGTCTAATATAATTACAATTATTCTTAAGTTGATATCCGCTTATATTTTTATTATAGAGAAAGAGTGGAGCGTTTTAGAAAAGGCAGTTCAAATACTGACACCGTTTAACACAATAATCACAATCCTGTCCGGTGAAGAATCTGAATAAATTATGTTGGACAGTAAACTTTATCCCACTGCTAGCCCACGTTTCTTTTGTTCCACTGAAGCTCCCTTAATATATTTTACGTTAAACTAAACCGATTAGAATAATAATTGACAAACCTTGTTTGCGATTAACGAGAGTTTCTAGGAGAATTAAAGTATAAATGTTTACATTAGCTACTGAAAAGCTTTACTTCTGCGTTAGTTTTGCAGTTAGATTGAATGTTATTAATTTGATCAATGACATAAAACTAATACGGCTTTCCACATATACTATGAATTTCAAAACTAGAAAAAAAATCTGTCAGCTAACGTAGCACTTCAAGCAACACAAAAAAGAGCCGAAGAAAGAGAGAGAGATTAGCATATAAGACAGAATATACAACAACAAATTACAACTTATTTTAAAAGATACGTGGACGTCAGCGGACTCGAATCACTACCTGATCCGATTAAAGGAATGCTCAGCGGAAAGTGTATGTCTGCGCCACAGCACATATACAACCTGCGCGGCATCAATCGGAGGTAACTGGAGGTCTCCGATTGAAAGCGCACAAACAACCGCTCTGGAGAAAACCGAATCATAAGCAGCACTAGCCGGAAGTAATGCGCTCTGGTGGCTCCTTAGATGGCTAGCTTTCTGGATTTCGAAGGTAGGTTCCTTGCTATTTTTCGTGATGATTTGGAGGCTGGAACCAAAGATGATGATATAATATTACCACTGAAACTATGTCGCCATGTTCGTTGTTTCCCAACTAAACCTGTTTTTTCTATATTCTAAGAAACAACAATTAAATATCGGACTTTAGGTGTTTTGCACTTATGGCTTAATTACTTTATTACGACATTTACTACTGTTAATGTAGGACGTAAGTTGTTTACCACTCACGGTTTAGTTTCTTTTTGACCATGAGTGTTGGCAACAGATGAAGCAGCAGATGATTTTCCAATTTGAACTGTGAAAAGAGCCAGCTCCTTGTGAACAACTACCATCACCGTAGGCAACACGGGAGCCAGCCAGTGAGCACGCAGGCTACCCATCCGCGCAGCCACCTTGAAATCCACCACAGAAACACGCACCGTCTGAACCAGGCTTAAGTATGCTTAAATGCGACAGACTCATGTCAGTAGATTTACTGGCATGTAAAAGAACTCCTGCGGGACAAAATTCCGGCACATCCGGCGACGTTGATATAACCTCTGCATTTGAGAGCGTCGTTAAATAAAACATAACATTTTAACATAACTATCCCCAAACTACATGGACTAGAATTATTTACGGGCTATTGATAAGAACGGCTGGGGGGCTCATCGTGCTAACCATACGATACCTTCATTCTGGTTGGATGATCGTCCACCTCTGCTTCGGCATGTGGCCAGTAGCCGGCTGGTCGGTCTTGGCCCTTCGTGGGCTGTAGCGCCACGGATTATTATTATTATTATTATTATTATTATTATTATTATTATTATTATTATTATTATTATTATTATCATTGATAGGAACGTAACTCGAGTGAAAAGAATGAAAAGAACCGCAGAATCAATCAATTGAATTAACGTTTCAAGAGGAGTAACAAGCAGGAGGAAATGAAGATGATAATCACTAGACCTCGGACTTTTAGGTTCAAATAGGATAGGTTGCAATAATTTTATGTGAAAATCCCTAAATGTATGCAACATGAGAAACTTTCGAGCGATGATATTGCCTAAAACAAGGTGCAATAAAGAACGTATGTTTCAGCCTATGCTAAACGAGCCTAAAAATCCCAGGTCTGAATTTAATTACAATAATCTATCAGCATGAAAAAATTATCTCGAAAACGTTAAACTGAATAAATAATGTGACAAATATTCCAATACCGGTAATTAATATTTGTTGTACAGATAACCGAGCGGGCTAGCGGAGTGGTAGAGGGCTGGCCTTGCATTCGGGAGGTCCGGGGTCGATCCCAGGGGCCGACAATCCTAACTGAGGTTTTTCATGGTTTCCTCAGTTATTTCCAGGCAAATGCCGGGATTGTACCTCTTGAAAGTCCGGCCATGGACGGCGATCCTTCCCTTAATCCTTTCATATGTGTGAGTGAATGATGTGTAATGTCTTAAATGTTTGTGTTGTATCGGAGGTGGCCCCGGCATTGAGCTGATCCCTCATCCGGGGAGGCCCTCCATGTCCTTGTGTGCTCAAAAAAGTATGTATGTGATCCACAGTTTAATTCCTCTCCCGACAGGTCGCGGCCCTGTAAGGCCCGGGTGGAGTGGGTCGTGTAAATGAACCTACAAGGGAGAGGTTAAACTCAGGAAACGATAGAAAGAAAGTTATACAGATAAGCACAGACGGACCCTGAGCATTCCTAATTTCATAGAAATTTTCAGCTAATATTTTCTAAATTTCTGAACGAACGGCACTATAATAAAATTATGTTTTTCCATCATTAGGGATAATGTAATCGCAACAAAGGCACTACTACAGTGACCTTTAAAAGAAGATTACTATAAATTTACTGCAATTTATGATTGATTGATTCATTCATTTATTCATTCAGTGTTCTGCTCAAGGGCAGGTCTTAGTCTATCTCTGGCTCAATGTCACCTCGTACAAACTTCTCTACATGAACGATTCGTTTACTGATTCAGTGTAGCAGTGACATCACTTTCGTATACAACTTTGTCGCAACAGCTGAAGATACGTAAGAGTAAAAGTTTGTTACGTATAAGCTTGTACAAGTGTATAATCACATTGTTACACGCTACCAGCACGCGCACGTCCACTCTTTTTCTACCCTACAGGTATAATTTCGTTAATGTGATGGCTAGCTACCGACATCATATTCTTTGCATATCCTCATAATTCAGCTTTAGCGAGATAAAGAAGTCAGAATTTCGTTGTGGGCCCGAATCAAGCCCACGTCATGTATGTTTGTCAGTTATTATCAAGACGATCTTAAACCGACACTCTTTACTCCCGTATCGGGTTATGGTTCCACACAAGAAGACACATACTTTATCTGCGCTTTCACCCTCTGCAAACATCTGTTCCGAGTCGCAAAGGCAGACATGAGGAAAGAGAATGTAATATCTGCCGTTTGAACGTAAAGAATTATTTTGTGAAAGAGAATGCTATACGTGGATAGCTACGCTACTAAGTTTATAGCTATACGGCGATACATATGAGAAAATGTACCATCCATGGGCGTATATCTATGATCTCAAACCATACATTCTTTACATATAAGTCACCTAACCCGAACTCAAATTGAACTCCCCGGGTGAAGAACAATTTCCTTACTGTTTACTTAGGATGAATGAAATGAACAGCGCAAATTTTAAACATATTTATTCTTGAATATTAAGAAAAGAAGTTGATAAGTATACACAGAAGAGAGTTACTTCTTTACATTGTTTCTTTCCATCCACCTCTAAAATCCTTAATTTTATTCTAGGAACGTTTGGTACTCGACATTAAGACGATTGGCTATGCTTCATCATTATCATTGAAAGCAGCAAAACAGTACAACGTCATCTGTTGTGACAATAACTCAAGTCCCCGCATATCGGTAAGGAATGTCACAAACAAGTTCACGTATGAGTATTTCTTACTAAGTAAATATTATTCAACACCTTGAAAACGGCGCTAATATTAAGTAAATTGCTGGAGAATTTATGACAATATTTATTCTTTCATTCATTCATTGTATCACATTCACTTTTTTAAGTAATTGTTTAGTGAACTGTCCGAAAACAGGTCTGAACCTTAAAGAGATGCAAAGAAGGTACCACTTATGAGACAACTAGTCCAGGCGCTAAAGGGGTAGAGTGGCTAGTTTATTTCTCCCTCTATTTCATACATCGCTGACTAGACTACATATTACACTAATCAGAATTTAGATGCATACAAACAATTGTTCTTCCTCTGACACATATCGTCAAGAGAGATGTACTGCCTGATGAGCAATTAACAACTCTTAAATACCCATTTACATATGACAGACTTTTTACTGTCCATAATATTCCTTGACTTTCTTGCTATACCTAAACATGCTGCTTATCGATTACAGGGGACTTGATTGGTATGTTATATATAACTAGGTAAACATTGACTTTCCCCTATATCGACGGAACAATGTATATTTAAAATTTTAATAAAATCACAGGCGTAAGAAATGTCATCCTTTGCGATATCGTGGTTATGATTACGTCACAAGTTTGCGGTTTCAATATCGGCTAATTCGACTGCTGTTAGCAGGCGATGAAATTTTTATAATAATAATAATAATAATAATAATAATAATAATAATAATAATAATAATAATTATTATTATTATTATTATTATTATTATTATTTTCTATTTTAACAATAATATATTCAAAATAATGATCTTCCCGGAAATTTATGCTGTTTCATAGAAAAATGATCATTTCTCACTATTACAATCCCTTCTGTCATTCAATAGATTCAGTGGCTCGTTCTTAACTTTTGAAGACTGTATGTTAATTCTAGATATTCATACCCAAATTCGTCTCCTGTTCACTCGGTAAGCAAAAGAAAGCTACCGGTTTAACTATGAAGCACCGTACAATGAGATGTCGTAAACAGGCAATACCTAAACTATGACAAAAGTAAAAATAGTTGAATTGATGGAGTGGCGACAAAAGAGTAGGAAAAAATTCGAACTGAAAATGTCATACCTAAAGAACACAGAGGAAAACTGTCAAGATGTAGGAGATAAACAGTATAGGCATATTAAAAAATGTTATTAATTTCGTGCAGGTGAGAAAAGAAGTAGAGACATTCTTTGCACTGAAATATAGGAGTTAGAATATTCTTTTACTGATGGAATTTTTCTTGCATTGTTGAAGCCAAACTCAAATGATATTCGAAATACTAACCTTGTGTTTTCTTCTCTTGCGTGCCTATTATTTAATATATCATTAGAAAAGATAGTACGGGAAGTAAAAATACAAACAAGAGGTACCATCTTTTATAAGTCTGTCCAAATATTAGCCTTTGCGGATGATATTGATATAATAGCGAGGGCAGAAAGAGATCTAATAAAAACCTTCAGAAATCTAAGAGATGCAGCTGGAAATATGGGATTAAAAATTAATGGAAACAAAACAAAATACATGGTAGTCAATAACAAAAATAATAATAAAACTTCTAAGTATATTGAGGTTGATGATGCCAAATTTGACACAGTCCAGAGCTTTGTATATCTTGGATCACTAGTTAATAGTAACAATGATATCTCAGAGGAAATAAGTATACGAATACAAAGCGCCAATAGGTGTTATTATGGGCTGCAAAAACAAGTTAAATCAAGATTGCTATCTCGTGGCACAAAATGTAGACTATATAAGACCCTAATAAAACCAGTGTTGACCTATGCATCAGAGTCATGGCCCCTTAGTGAAAGGGATAAATTTAGATTGGCCGCATTTGAAAGGAAGATACTGTGAAGGATTTTTGGACCTGTAAGGGATGGTGAAACTTGGAGAATAAGATATAATAACGAATTATACCAGCTTTATGAGTCTCCCGATATAATAACATTCATTAAGATTGCTCGTCTGAGATGGGCAGGGCATGTTAAGAGAATGGATGAATGTGAAATACCTAGGAAGGTGATGGAATATGAGATTGCTGGAGGAAGAAGAGTTGGAAGGCCAAAGCTACGACGGATGGACTGTGTTATGGACGACGTTAAGAGGCTTGGAGTGAAGAACTGGTGGACGGTGGCTAAAGATCGAGACCGATGGAGAAGAATTCTTAAGGAAGCCGAGGCCCGATCCGGGCTATAGCGCTATGGATGATGGTGATGAACCTTGTGTTTTATTGATCTCTTTAAAATTATTTATAAAGAGTAAGACACAGGACTGGTTTAGTGCCTATTTATTCTATTTTATTATTTTCATTAATTCATTCATGGTATTCTGCCCAAGGGTAGGTCTTTCACTGCAAACCCAGCTTTCTCCAGTCTTTCCTATTTTCTGCCTTTCTCTTAGTCTCCGCATATGATCCACATATTTTAATGTCCTTTAATATTTGATAACTTCTTTTGCCCCGAACTCTTCTCCCGTTCACCATTCCTTCCACTCCATCCTTCAGTAGGCAGTTTATTCTCTGCCAGTGACTCAGCCAATTCCTCTTTCTCTTCCTGATCAGTTTCAGCATCATTCTGTCTTCACCTACTCTTTCGAACACATCTTAATTTCTTATTCTGTCTGTCCATTTCACATGCTCCATTCTTATCCATAGCCAAATTCAAGTGTTTCTAGTCGCTTCTCTTCACTTCTTCGTAATGTCCATGTTTCTGCCCCATACAATGCTACACTCCACACAAAGCATTTCACTGGTCTCTTTCTTACTTCTTTTTCCAGAGATCCGCAGAAGATGCTTCTTTCTCTGTTAAAAGCTTCCTTTGTCATTGATATTCTCCTTTTGAATTTCTGGCAGCAGCTCGGGGGGGGGCAAAGGCTAATTGGGATTTCCCGATCTCTCTTCGGGTCAAAACGCTGAAAGAACTGATATTTAACCCTTGCGGTGAATTTCGGTGGTCTGGAGAGCGTAATTAGTCAAATCTACTCTCCTCGCCTCCACGCTGGAGACCTCTGCTATCTTTTAATATGCGAAAGAGAGAGTGGTGTGCGGAAAGCAACGGGAAGCTACCGCATTTACCTTCCCCAAGAAAAACTGCAAATATGACATGATGAGTCTTTTTGTTATTTTATGCTCGACCATGCCAAAATGTAGTACTTATACACCTGGTAGCAGTCCTTTAATGCATGTCATTAAAGTACACCTATTCATTAAAGTTCAGGTTTTCGATTATTCACGGATATACAATCGAAAGACAACTATCGAAAGGTCACGGAGGCTTGAAATCCAATACTGTCGCAGAAGATTCTGTTCTGTTACTATAATAATTAGCGTTAATTGTAAATAATATTCAAATAAATTCAATTTGTCATCTCGTTTTTCAATGTCGAATTCAATTTCAAGGTTACATCAAGACTAATGTATATCTTACTCTCTAGATTATATCAAGGTCGTCGACATTCGTTTCCCGGAAAAAATCAATACTTTCGCGTCTGCGCACATCTCACAATTCATGAGGTAAGCTATTGCACTCACTCACATAACAATAACATGAATACTTATGAATAATTTCAAGTTAGAAATATGGTCGAGCATAGAAAGTCGTATGAAACTTGTCTATAATGGTAATTAAGACGCTCATATGAAAATTATGAAACTCGCTTGCGCTCGTTTCATAAACATTCTCGCGTCTTAATTACTACCATTATAGGTTCGTTGCATAATGTACTATTATGCTCGACCATGCCGAAATGTAGTAATTATACACCTGGTAGCAGACCTTTAATGCATGTCATTAAAGTACATCTACTCATTAAAGGTCAGGTCTTTCAGCCAATGACGACTCAGGTTACAACTGTTCAGCCAATGGCAGGTCAGCTTTCTACCGTTATAAAACCGCAAGTATCGATTATTCTCGGATATGCAATCGAAAGAGAATTAGCGAAAAGTCACGGAGGCTGGAAATACAATACTGTCGCGGAAGGTTATGTTCTGTTACTATAATAATTAGCGTTAATTGTAAGTAATATTCAAATAAATTCAAATTGTCATCTCGTTTTTCAATGTCAAATTCAATAATCAAGGTTATAATATTATAATATTATCAAGTTTAACGGGACTACGTCAAAGTCGATGACATTATTGTTCCTCGGAAAAAATCAATACTTTCGCGTCTGCGCACATCTCACAATTCACGACCTAGAACAAGGTTACTTCCGATCTTGTCAGTTACAAATAAAATGTATACATCTGAATACCGGTAATTTCAAGTTAGAAATATGGTCGAGCATAAAAAGTCGTATGAAACTCGCCTATAATGGTAATTAAGAAGCTCGTATGAAAATCATGAAACTCGCTTGCGCTCGTTTCATAAATATCCATACTCGATTCTTAATTACTATCATTATAGGCTCGTTGCATAATGTACTATTATAGTCCGATAAATTAATTTCAGAAATCCTTTTTCTTAACAAGAGTTTCCTATTAACGCTATAACGATACGGATATTTGCGTATTTGCGATCACATACGACTTTGAGAGAACTTTTCCACCAACGTACCAACCACATCCAGTCGATGAATTTTGACTCAACTAACGGCATACCTAATCATGCCAATGCCCAATGTAGTCTCACACAGCCTTAGTGACTGCAGTAGAATATAGTATTCTAGTGTAAAGACAAACACGAGATTCGTTCTCAGGTGGGAGAGCAGCATGGCGTTTTGTTTAGTTGAAATTGAGTGATACTTGGATCTTGGCTTTCAACTGTACGACACCCTTGGGTGTGCCGTGTTTGTCTTGTGGTTCTCTCCGCATTTCGCAATGAGCCTTGTAGGAGCAATATGATTGCTGTGTGTATCTGTTCTCGTTTGATACGCAGCTACTCCTCCGAGCCCCCGGGTGAACAATTTTCAGTTGCAATACAATGCCACGCTAGATGGCTCGGAAACATAATATATCAAATATAAAATATAACTTCAAAGACTATGAAACTCGCTAAGGAATATAACGCATTATATCCAGAATATCCTTTCCTGGTCAAAATCAGATAGATGTCTTTTTCTTTCAGAAAATCAAGTTAAAAAAAATAACTTAGCAATATGTAAAATCTATATATATAATTTGAACTGGTAATGGAAATTACGGGAAAACGGCTGAACGGATTTTAATAAATGGCCCCTCATTTTGAAATTTGGAACCCAAAGTTTTATGGAAAAATAGTAGTTTTCAGTGAAATGTCAATTTTCCTACATAATTTTTCTATTTTCCAAAATCCATCTGTCGTCAGTTTTGAGAACTAGCTGATTGCATTCAGGAGAAGCGAAGCGAGCATCAAGTCGGCCGTGTTACATTTCAGAATAAAACAAAACACGCACTACAGTAAACAATATTACACGAAGGCCTTGATCTGCAAGAATGCCGACATAATTAGAGCTCAAATTAAATTGGTTATTAAAAACTTAACTTACTAAAAATAATTTACAGATTCGATTCTGTGGTGTGTAATTTTCTGGGTACAGCTGTGTATCGGATATTAAAAACTACAAAACTTGAGGTGGTTTGATGACATTATTACTATTAGAAATGAAATATTGTTTTAGTTAATGCCGTGATGTGACTATTTTTCATTAATTATACATATTAATGCTACATTGATGATATGAAAGTGAAATGTTTTGGGGTGATATAAGTAGATGTAGAGAATAACTTAAATTAAATTTTGATTTCTATATTTTACTGAGTAGCGGGTATATAATATAGGCCTATATAGTATATGTTACCGAAAGCTATAAAACTTACGTAAGATAATAATATTATTAAAAATCAAATATTTTTATAGTTATTAATCAAGTGGGGTTGGGTCTTTTTTATATATTTAATGGTCGTGTGGTGTAGATATTTATATGCGTGGTTCTCTTCAGTATTGGCTCGAGAAAGAGTATGTTTCATTAATATGGAATAATAACTTTCCGAATGTCTGGTATTCTTCATTGAAAATAAATCTGAAAAATGGTTATTTGAACGTCTAATGAACTTAGTTTGCAGCATTTGCTGCACAAGCCACTAGTAAAATATATTTCAGGAATTGTCTTATACAGAATGAGTCAGGAGGAAAGGTACACGGTTTGGGGAGTGATAATATTGATGATTCTAAACAAAAAAAGTTTATATGAACATATGTCCTGTTCTTAATTTTTCAGACAAAATTATTCGAAGCCATGAGGAATGGGAAAAGTGTAGTGTGGTGTCACTGATGGCCAATTCATCATTCCCTTCAAAACCTGTTAGCAGAATATTCGGAGGATATTCCTTTGGCAAAACGATCTAGTACGTATTTTCAGCACAATGGAGCTCCTGTACATTTCGTACGGCCAGTGGCGCAGTACCTCAGTGATACGTATCCTGGGCGTTGGATCGGTGGCGGTGGAGTCATTTCTTGGCCACCGAGGTCACCTGACCTTACTATTAGATTACGGTGTGTGGGGTTGGCTTAAGAGCGAAGTCTAAAACCGCAAATTGGAAACAAGGGAGGAACTTCTCGCTTGAATTTTACAGCCTTGTGCTCTAGTAAAGGAATGTCCGAATCAGCTCAGGTCAGCAACAAAGCAGCTGTCTACAAGAGCTGCAAAGTGCATTGAAGTTGACAGTGGGTTTTTTGAACATGTTCTGTAAAAGAGAAGTACACAATTATACAGAACATGAGGTAACAATGTTTTAATTTACTATCACCTGCACTTTCCTCGTTCCTCATTGTTTCCATTAGTTTTCTCAGAAATCGTTAAGAATAGGACATTATGTTCATATAAACTTTTTGTTCAGAATCACCAATATTATCATCCCTCAAACCATGTAATTTTCCTCCTGACTCACCCAGCACAAAGACATTAAGAAATAAAATGTAATAATAATAATAATAATAATAATAATAATAATAATAATAATAATAATAATAATACTTCCTTACTTACTGGCTTTTAAGGAACCCGGAGGTTCATTGCCGCCCTCACATAAGCCCGCCATTGGTTCCTATCCTGAGCAAGATTAATCCATTCTCTATCATCATATTCCACCTCCCTCAAATCCATTTTAATATTATCTTTCCATCTACGTCTCGGCCTTTTTCCCCCCGGCCTCCCAACTAACACTCTATATTCATTTCTCGATTCGTCCATACGTGCTACATGCCCTGCCCATCTCAAACGTCTGGATTTAATGTTCCTAATTATGTCAGGTGAATGTCGACCTGGTTGGCGAGTTGGTACAGCGCTGGCCTTCTATGCCCAAGGTTGCGGGTTCGATCCCGGGCCAGGTCGATGGCATTTACGTGTGCTTAAGTGCGACAGGCTCATGTCAGTAGATTTACTGGCATGTAAAAGAACTCCTGCGGGACAAAATTCCGGCACATCCGGCGACGCTGATATAACCTCTGCAGTTGCGAGCGTCGTTAAATAAAACATAACATTTTAACATGTCAGGTGAAGAATACAATGCGTGCAGTTCTGTGTTGTGTAACTTTCTCCATTCTCCTGTAACTTCATCCTTCTTAGCCCCAAATAGTTTCCTAAGCACCTTATTCTCAAACACCCTTAACCTATGTTCCTCTCTCAAAGTGAGAGTCCAAGTTTCACAACTGTAAAGAACAACCGGTAATATAACTGTTTTATAAATTCTAACTTTCAGATTTTTGGACAGCAGACTGGATGATAAAAGCTTCTTAACCGAATAATATCACGCATTTCCCATATTTATTCTGTGTTTAATTTCCTCCCGAGTGTCATTTATATTTGTTACTGTTGGTCCAAGATATTTGAACTTCTCCACCTCTTCAAAAGATAAATTTCCAATTTTTATATTTTCATTTCGTACAATATTCTCGGCTCGAGACATAATCATATACTTTGTCTTTTCGGGATTTACTTCCAAACCTATCTCTTTACTTGCTTCCAGTAAAATTCCCGTGTTTTCCCTAAGAAGAATCACCTATACTAAAAAAAAAAAAACATAAATACCCGTCAAGAAAACAATATTTAAAAGATAGAATTAACAACTGAGTCATTAATTAACGTTATAACTTCTTCAATGTGTTAATATTATAAAAATTACTTGGTTGACTAATTTCGACGTGGTGTCCGTCATTGTCTGAAGCCTAGTGACGTCCAGCGCTATCTTCTGGTTTCCAAAACTGGTTCTGGTTTTCTTAGTGTCTTTGGAAACCAGAAGGTAGCGCGAGACGAAAATTACATATACTTTACCTAAAATATTTATCGACCAGCTCTGCATGGACCCATTCCATCATTAAGCACGACAGACAAAACCTTACTGAGGCTGGTGTTGCACGATGCCTGTCTGAACGAGACTGTCGGGGAGAATGCTGAAACGTAATCGCTAGTTTCCAACTCGGTTGTGCTCCAATCTGAATTAGGGTACTGGTTTTGGTCTGCGGGTTCAAAGTTTCACCATCTCTGATGGTTTAATGTTACGCTGAGAATCCCGGAGATAACAATGTCGGGCCCTGACTGTAATTGTAGTGATGGCGGGAAGTAACGTTTACAGTATTGTCGATATTTCTAAATCTGAAACGAACATGAATGTTTGTTTAATTTCTTTTAGTGGCTTATTTTACGACGCTGTATCAACATCTCAGGATATTTAGCGTCTGAATGAAATGAAGGTGATAACACCGGTGAAATAAATCCAGCACCGATAGTTACAGTACACAGGATTTGCTCATATTGGGTTGAGGGAAATCCCGAAAAAAATCTCAGCGAGGTAAGTTGCCCAGACCGGGACTGGAACCCGAGTCACCTAGTTTCGCGGTCAGACGCGCTAACCGTTACTCCACAGGAGCGGACTGTTGTTCATAACTGTTATTTATGATGAAATCGTTATATTATCCAGACATGTGTGTATGTCTAATGCCTACCCACTTCACTTGCGTGATTCGGGTTCCGCATATTGTGGATAGATGGCAGCACCGTGATCCATCTTCAATTTTGTACACCATTTTGGCGGGCCACGTTGTATATGATGTGTATCTGTGAAGAGTTATGTCGTGTACTAGGGTGAGTGTACGTGTGTAAGTGTAGTGTAGGGAATGGGTGAGGATGATGAAGGTGAGGAAGGGAGAAGGAGAAACCCGTTGCCGGCATGTAGCCTACTCCTGTCGAATAGCACCAAGGGGACCGCCAAGCTTAACGTCCTCATCCGACGGACGAATCACTATCGACAGTGACAGATGCCTTCTCTTCATATGCACTGCGGAGAGATTTGGGGTTTAACCCAGGCATTTTGGTGCACAATTTAGTGATTAGAAGGTGTGCACCGCCATCTCTCCTAGTTCCGAGGTAGAAATTTTACATGAAAATCTCTGACCTCGCCGGGAATCGAACAGGTACCTGCTAGTCTGGAGGCAGACGCGTTACCACAGAGCTATCTCGGTGGACTATATTATCCAGATGTCATGTTATTAAAAATTCAATTACGACTTAGTCAGTGTGTCACTCTTTTACTGCACAAAATAAAAATTGCAAAGCTGACGATGTTAAAATGTACAAGTAATAGAACAGCAAAAGTAAAGTTATTTCTACTACAGACCACTGAGGCACAAAGGGTTGCAGAAGGTTAAAGCTCCCACTTTTGTAGACAATCGGCATTAGAGGAGTGAGGACGTGAATTGTACCTTATTTACCGCCTCTACTCTCCCCCCAAAGGAAAGCTCCCTGGTACTCATTTCTGTGAAAGGCTGAGTTGTCCACTAAGCCACAATGCAACCGGAAGGATAAATCAATTGAAAAATCCAAATCTCATCGAAAATCGAACCTCAGATCTCCGTCTTTGAAACGTAGAATCTTAATATTACGTTATTACATCCCCTTTAATAAAGCAATTAAGTTAATATGAAAGTGAAATATGCTGACATTAGCGTTTTCTAAAGTTTGCCAGCTTGTCAGCGTGCGGTACCCGTTTGTCGGCTTTTTTCACAAGTGCAATGCAATGTATCATTCGGTTTATTTCAATTCTTAGTTTACAAAATAGAACTCAGTTTTGTTCCTCAATGAATATAGAACTCTCTATTCCATTCTATGTTGCAAATTAAACTATGAGGGAAAGTGCCATGAACAAGTGTTTGATGTAAAATATTTTAATAAAGCCAGGCGTGCCACTGAAGACAGTAATAGAAGTAATTCATAGTAATCTGATTATATTTGTTGTGTGTCACATTTGTAATGCTGAATAATTTATTACTGTATGTATGATAATGCATTTACTTAGAATTCGTCTTATGAAAATAATTTGTGATATATTTTTTTTTAATTTCATAATTTTAATTCGGCTGCTCTGTATGATGAATATCAACTTACTGTAAGGAAACTATTATTAATATTAGGGGTGCTACTATTACTATTATAATTGAAGTTAATTATTCCACAGCCGCGTCTGTAACGCAAACTGACGGGTGCAAGTGTATTTACTTATGAGTAGACTTCGTTGAATTGCCACACGCAGCATGCAATCAGGTTGCCGATGTACGGTAGTATAGAGGAGGTGGGCGACCGCCCGGTCTCGTAGTATAAGCAGTTCATGTTAAGAGTAAAGTTGTGACCGGTCCAAATAGATAGAGCAGCTACAGCTAATGCATACTTATGTAAGCACTTGTTTTTGCATTCCATTGTTGGAATAGTCAAAGCTTAACATTTGTTCAGTGCAGACAAGAATTCAATCAAAGATACTACAATGAGAGTGTTGCTGTTCCAAACAATTTCCCCTGGAATACCCTTACCCCCGCAGCCAGTCATGAAGCGCTGGAAAACGTGGTTGGATGCTGTTAATTATTATGCAGTATATTATGGCAAAATAATGGAGGTAATTGATGCACTGGACAGCACAAACGGTTCCGCTGTTGCAGCTGTAAAATCATTGCCTTTTTGAACAGTTATTAGAAGATATTCTGTTCATTGATTCTAATTTTAAAATCGTGTCCAAAAGCATCATCCTATTAGAATCGTCTAAACTATAACTCTCAGAAGCCCTTAATATAGTGGATGAAGTATCACAAACCGTTATCCAAAATAACAATTCACTAATTTCGGAAAAAATGAAATGTAAGTTGAGAAACATTATTGCTAAAAATTCTGCCTATTTACAACTTCGTATTATAAATGATGTACTATCAGGTCACGACAAGACGTCTGAAATTGGTGTACTAAAAAGTAGTGACTTTCCTTTCTCGAAATATGCACCTATTACATCGTGTGACGTTGAACGTACATTTTCCCAATATAAAAACTGTTTGAGTGAACATCGGAGGAGGTTCACTTTGCAGTCGCACAAATGTATTTTTTTATTTATTTTATTGGATTATTTTACGACGCTGTATTAACATCTAGGTTATTTAGCGTCTGAATGATATGAAGGTGATAATGCCGGTGAAATGAGTCCGGGGTCCAGCACCGAAAGTTACCCAGCATCACAAATGTACGTAACTCTTCACTGCAATGCACATATTGAAGGATGATGTGAGTATATTACATTAAATTTTAAGAGTTAATATATCTCACTACAAAATAATTGTGTATTTACATGTTTAGACATTTCCTACTTCAATGATCATTCATTATATTTCTTGAATGCAGGATACAGGTTTTATTGTAACCGCAGTATACTGCTCAGTGTTTACATCAGAGGCATACTCCATCCGTTGCACGTCCCCTGCTCATACAATCTATACTGCGTACGTAGTAAATCTTACGATTCTCGTGGCAATTCCACGAAGTCTACTTATGAGTCTATGTATTATTGATATGGGCACTTATTCATAGTCAAAATCTAAACTAAGTCACGTCATGAGTTAGACTCTGCCACAATATGCTGTGACCTTTCATACGTGTACACATTACAAGAGTCATAATAACGTTAGTCACGCCGAGACATATAAAACTCCACAATGTGAGCTGGGTGACACACAGATATTCAGACAAGATTACGAGACGTGTCAATCTCTTAGTTTAGTTTCATCTCATCATCATTCTGTACTATCAACATATATTTTCCGATTGATCAAAAGATATAACATGACAGCCCTTGGTTGTCTTTTACTCACCCACCTACAACACACTCCAAGATAAAAACTTAATACTAACTTCATTACATATGAATTCGATATTATGCAAACTATTGATATTTCATTTCACTAACAATAACTGCAGATTCGATATCTGAAAGGTTTGCTTTTCCTTTGTCAAATAGAGGAATGAACAGAATAGTTGATCCTTTCGGTCTCTAGCGATATTACACCGTATCCACAAAGTCCCGTTACCACTACTACATTGGAGAAATTGAATCTCAACAAAACTGAACACCTTCGACACAACACGATACATATAAAAATATTTCAGAATCCACCAGTTCTCAAATGCATCCCTATAACTATCGTTAAATTGTGTACATACTTCAAAACGGCAATGTTGAAGTCTCTTGTATCAAATTTAACACACTTGAGTTTCGTAAACGTGGACAGAATGGACGAAACTACTGATGTAGGCAGGCTACTATTAACTTATGGTATTGAGTTTAAGCGATGCGGAGTAGTAAAAGTTCCAATGAAAGTACTGTCATTCAGATATTAAACAGCACTAAGAGAAAGTTCTCATGTGATTCAAATTAAGATTTCGTATGACTATTTCTTTACATATATCTAAACAACACTAGCGAACCAGCAATATAACGTAGGAATTTCATTACTACGCAAATATTAATTTACTTTCGCACCACAGATCAATAGCTGTATCTATTATTTGTACTTGGCGTAACAAGTTATGAACGTATTATTTATTTGTGCATCATAAGCTTTTTCTAACCAAATCAATGAAATTACCACCCTGATGTTCTGTGTCTATAGATTATAATACGTACATTAAAATACAACTGATATATAATGAATGTGAATAATTCGCCTAATTAATAAATTCATGGTTGTCTTTCCAAGGCCACATATTTCACTGCAAACCAAAAATTCTCCAGTCTTTCCTATTTCCCGCTTTCCTATTAGACTCCGCGTACGAGCCACAATATCTTACATTCACTCTTGGATAAACTTCACTATGTTAATATTATTAATTTTGGTGGTATGTTACCTGATTGACCAGTTTCGACGTGGTTTGCGTCGTCCTCTGAATCCTAGTCTAGAGCATTAGAGCCACAGACGCGCACTACCTGTTCAGAGGAGTGTCTCGCTTCGAATCCTGCGAGGTACTGGCTTTCATAATGTGGCAACTGAACTATGCGAATTACTGACGAACTGTCTAGAGTGATGCATTATTTCAGTGTCATTTATTATGAGAATAGTATTTATTAACAAGCTACTGACCACAGAGTATACGAAAATAACAAATATTGAAATGTACTATATTGAAGAATCGGTACATAATTCAGCGTCCATAATTACAAGCATTAAATGTCAGAATACGCATAAACGCATACTGTGCTTAATTACATTAATTATGATCTAAAAAACTGACAGGAGTGCACTCACAGCACATTTGCGAGTAGGTACTAGCGCACTCGACATTACGAAACACATGGCATCATGAATGACACTTCACGAATTCAAGTACGTGTGCATCTAGCGAAGCCTTCAACAGAACTAGTAAGGCTGTTTGTTTACCGCTCGAAAGAGGAAGCGCCGTTCACATTAGTGCTATTCTGACAAATAAAACTCTGCAACCCAAGTTTATAGAAGTTACTCTAACTACAGCAATCTGAGGGATCATTTTCACAAATCAGGAGTTAGTCTGTATGTGTGCGTATATACTGCATGTACAGGGACATACATACATACATACATAATTATACATATTATTATAAGAAAAGCATGACACAATATTGTAATTTTAAACGTAAATTAACACAGGCATGTATATAGAAATTTCAATCTTATAAGTACAGGATTAAATTTATTCAGGTGATGTGTAAATTCAACTATAATATTATGTAAAAGCAAATTGTAGCATAATTTTGTAATTACACATGTAAATTATTTAGTATAATGCATGTAATATTACTATGTAATGGGGCATGCAGTTAATGTTCTCAATAAAAAAATACATACATACATACAAACAAACATATATACATACATACAAACATGCATGCATACATACATACATACATACATACATACATACATACATAAGTACGTACATACATACATACATACATACATACATTCCACACCTGGAGTAACGGTAGCATGTCTGGCCGCGAAACCAGGTGGCCGGGTTCGATTTCCGGTCGGGACAAGTTACCTGGTTGAGGTTTTTTCCGGGGTTTTCCCCTCAACCCGATATGAGCAAATGCTGGCTAACTTTCGGTGCTGGACTCCGGACTCATTTCACCGGCATTATCACCTTCATCTCATTCAGACGCTAAATAATCTGAGATGTTGATAAACGTCGTAAACTACCTACTTAAAAATAAAAAATACATATATATACACACTCACACACACATACATACATACATACATACATACAACATTCATACATACATACATACATACATACATACATACATACATACATACATACATACATACATACATACATACATACATACATACATACATACATACATACATACATACTTTAAAGGCTGCAAATAGCCTAGGTATCTGACGTGCCCTTTTTAAATCCCACTAAATACATGCTTTATACAAAGTGAACCGTAAGTAATGTCATTAATTTCAGGAGGTTATTCTTGAAATATTTCAAACAAGAAAGTTCAATACAATTTGCTCGTTTTTGCATCCTTTTCGAGATAAAAATAGTTACATATGAAACGTGTCATAGCGTGTTTTGGAAAAGCCATTGATTTAATTATTCCCAATATGCTCAGTCAATGTAAGAGAACAGTGTATTATGACAATAAATGATTGAAATAACTTTAGTTTCGTCCTTTAATGTGCAGAAATTTGATCCGAACAAATGAAACATTTTAAAATTCCCCTTTAGAACGAAATTCTCCAGTCTTTTCCATTTTCTGCCTTCTTCTTACTCTCCGTATATGAATAGTATATCTTAATACTGTCTGTCATCTGATATCTTCTTCTGCCGGAACTTTTTTCCCCATTCACCAATCTTTCCAGTGCATCCTTCAGTAGGCAGTTTCTTCTCAGCCAGTGACTCAGCGATTTCCTTTTTCTTTTCCTGATCAGGTTTAGCTTGTTCTTTCTCCATCCACTCTTTCTAGCACAGCGACATTTCTTATTTTGTCTGCCCATATCACCCGCTCCATTTTTCTCCACATCCACATTTCAAATGCTTCACTTCACTTCACTTTTTCGTAACGACCATGTTTCTGCCCCATGCAGTCCAACACTCCACAAAAAGCACTTCACTTGTCTCTTCTTCAGTTTATATGTATAGGGCCTATCTATTTTTTCCGCACCACAGTACCTTTCCTTCCTTTGCATTTTGTATATTGCGAAGTTAAACGGCAGAAGCATATTTTAATAACTCTCTTTACTTTTTTAAATGTCGAAAATTAAGAGTTTAGAATTTTTCGGATTGAAATTTGATTTCTGCTCGACCATGCCGAAATGTAGTAGCTAATTATTACCTGGCAGCAGCCCTTTAATGCACCTCATTAAAGTACACCTATTCATTATAGTTCAGTTGTTCAGCCAATCAGAAATCACCATTGTAGCATTATAAAAGCGCAAGTATCGATTATTCTCGGATATGCAATCGAAAGACAAGTAGCGAAATGTCACGGAGGTTGGAAACCCAATACTGTCGCAGAAGGTTATGTTCTGTTACTATAATAATTAGCGTTAATTGTAAATAATATTCAAATAAATTCAATTTGTCACCTCGTTTTTCAATCCTAAATCAATTTCCAGGTTTATCAAAATTGGTTCATGTTATTCTCTAATAATATAACAAGGTCAATGACATTATTGTTCCTCGGAAAAAAATCAATACTTTCGCGTCTGCACACATCTCACAATTAACGAGCTATGCACAAGTTCACTTCCGATCTTCTGTCAGATGCGAATAAAATGAATACTTCTGAATAATTTCAAGTTAGAAATATGTTCGAGCATAAAAATTCGTATGAAACTTGCCTATAATGGTAATTAATATGCTCGTATGAAAAGAAACATACTCGCGTCTTAATTACTACCATTATAGGCTCGTTGCATAATGTACTATTAATCCACCAATAGATCCAATAATAACTGATATTAAAATAACGGTTCCTCGTCAAAAGAAACATAATCGTGACTTTTTGAAACACCCTATGCTTTTATGCGAAATGGAGATAGAGCAAGTATTGATACGCGATCCATGTCACTTTGCTAATTATATCAAACAAGAAGAAGAATCATTAAAAAGAAGAGCAGAAAAGTTTGCTTTGAACTTCATTCTACGTATTTGAGTTACTAATTTAATAGTTGACGAAAAATTTGAATTAACTTTCAAGTCAAACGGTGTAGCTTCTTACGTAACGTTTTAAAGGCGCAGGACGTTTCTGACACATGGAATTTAACGAGTTTAATTAAATTTACATCAAAAATATTCTACTGAACATGGCAGGGAATTTCTAAGATAAGACTGCTGTTCCTTTTGAAGATGAAAGCAATGCAGAATCTTCATTAACAATTAGGTAACTTCCAAATTACTGATTCCTGAAAAGAACAAATGTTACACGATTCCATATAATCAAAAACGAAGAGAAAGCTTGAATGCTGCAGTTTCCATATCCTATACGCATTGACTAACTCTCACTGTACTAATTTAGTGGCAGACGTTTTTATTCATAGACAGTTCAGTCTCGACATTTTAAACATTCGGTGGATTCTCTTCAATGGTTAATTGTGGAGTATGGATTAATGCAATTGAGATCTGTTTCTTTCTCGTTATATTTCTCTTTTATTGTTACGGCTGTTGAAACTGAGCTGTCATGTTGGGGGAACACTGAAGCTTGTTGTGTGAGTGTGTTATACAGAGCGTTCGCCTACGGGTGGGGCCGGGAAAGCGGCCTGCCTGCGGTGTCGCTTGTGAGAATCGTCTATCCGTAAGCTTCCGCTTTCTATACTATACTCTGTAGGGTTTTAATTTTAAAAGTTTAGCAGCAGTAAAGACTGACGTTTTTGAAACACTAACTTCCTGTGAAACAAGTCTTAGAGATTTATTAGGAGAGCGTGTAAATGATGCACTGATTTCATCGATTTTTTCTTCCGTCAGTACTCTTTGTTTTCGCTTAGGAATTGTAGCATTTATCGACCCTGTTGTCCTTAATTTGTTAACAAGACGTCTAACAGTTTCTCTACCCTGAATTGGAGCACCCGGATACTTCACTTCAAATTGCCTACGCACCTCTCTGCATGACTCTGTTTTCACATATGCATCACACATAAAAACTCTCTGTTCAAGCGTGAATTTTGCGTTTTGCATTGTTATCAAATTTTACATACACGCTGAATATTTAAGCAACTGTGTCAAGAAACTGCACTGTACGTGTTAAATACTGCAGCATCTGGCACACAACTGAAAACTTGTCGAACTTGATGTCCTTGATTGTAGAGCGTGTCTCAACAACTGCGCGCACAAAGCGGCGTATCAGTACATGCCGCTTTCATGGCCCCACCCGTAGGCGAACGCTCTGTATATAGTGTCAAATTACTTCAGATCGTATATGCACTTTATAAGTGAATTAATTTAATCTGCAAAAAGGTACACGATTGAGTAGACTTGGTGTATCAGTTTATAAAAGTCTTGTTGAAGATATCGTACTGAAGTTATGTTTTATTTAACGACGCTCGCAACTGCCGAGGTTATATCAGCATCGCCAGTGTGCCGGAATTTTATCCCGCAGGAGTTCTTTTACAAGCCAATAATCTGACATGAGCCTGTCGCATTTAAGTACACCTAAATGCCATCGACCTGGCCCGGGATCGAACTCGCAATCTCGGGCACAGAAGGCCAGCGCTATACCAACTGCGCCAACTAGGCCGACTCGTACTGAATTGTTATAGAATAAAGATACAACGTTTCTAGGCAAATTGACGTGGATTTATCAAGAAATACTAGTTATAAAGAAAAAATTTTAATTCCAAAATATGTTGATTTTATTATTTTTATACAAATGTCCCTTTTTCTGAGGAACTATAAATGATAGAAGAATGAAATTTTAAGGAAAGGCAGAGGTGAAATTTTTGAACAAAACTGAAGAAAAAATGAAAATTTGGTTTTTTGCATTTTTATTATCTTTATTTTGATATTCCGATGTTAGTTTTTGATTTTGTGCCCTTAAAAGTATGAAATTAAAACCAAGATATCTGTATTATTATATTATTCCCATAATAAACTAATATTTATCATTATTTATATACCTTCTCTGAACATATAAATAAAAAGAAATATTGAAAATTTCTTACAATATGGTGCATGGAGCATTTTATATCAAACGATATAAAGTTTTATAAAATTATTAATATTTACAGAACTATCGTACTTGAGAAAGTTGAAACTTACTAATAACATACTTAGTATCCATGATCAATTTCAAACAAATCGGATAAATTTTGTGGATTTGAAATATTCACCTCTGCCTCCCCTTAACACATATTGACAAAAATACATTAACGTATTTTACGCACAGATTAAGTGATGTACTGTCTGTTAGTTTGACCGGAAAAAATATATAATTGAAGAGGAAGGAGCACCGCATCGATTTGATCCCAGCATTTGAATGAAAGTGACATCAACCTGACAGACAAACCATCGGTGGGGACGGTCATTTGACGTTGATGATGGAGCTCTGCGAACTACACTGAAAAAAAAAAAAACACTAACAAGTACCCGGTAATAATCGTTAACAACAGACAACCTTTCGCAATACTTTGTTTTCCTTAATTTGCGAAAGATTATGTTGAGTTGGTGTGTGGATAAGCTTCCGGGCTTTTTTTTTTTACCTTGGGGATTATTTAATATACAAATACATTTAAGGTCCATAAAAAAATGTTAACAATTAGAACAATGCATCTATGCTGCCAATAACGTGATGACCCTGAAACAGAGAAATAACATTATTAGTGAATTAATAGCCTTGTCTGTGTGTAGAGTCAAGTGGTTATTTAGTGTTCAAGTTGGTATTCGTCTTGTACGTTGTCGTTCCAAGCTAGAGGGTGGAGTACGCTCTTAGGTCTTTTATGTTTGTCTAACGCAGGGTTGTAATTTCCTAGTGAAGAAATTAGTGGGTTTGTGCTGCTGTACGACTTGGTGTACGTGCAGAAGGCTTCATTTGAAATAAATTCTTGAATTGTCGGAATTTCTAATTCTTCATGAATCAATCTAACAGGAGTTACTCTAGGAAGTCCTGTGATGAATCTTAAAACTTTGTTTTGGAAAACTTGTAATTTTTTACGGACTGTAATGGGTGCATGTCCCCAAGCAGGACAAGCATATAATATTACTGACCTAATTAATGTTTTATACAAAGTTAGGGCTGTGTGTATATTTAGGTTTCTGCTTTTATTTAATATTGGGTAAAGCTCCACCATTCTAGCATTGGCAAGTCTGAGTTTTTGAAGTATATGTTCTGAAAATGTGAGCCGTCTGTCTAGCGTTACTCCGAGATATTTAACTGAAGTTTTCCACTCGATTTGTGATCTACCGCGTTGTCTTGGTGTTGGTGGCTGACGTTTCGACCGCTGTGTTTTGGTCATCTTCAGACCAGTTGTCGGATAAGGAAATAGTCTGCGAGCTGGTATATATATAGTAGTCTCGATGGGAGGAGTACTTGCGGTGATAGGTCGTAGGTTCTCTTTCTGGCATCTGATTGGTCCTACGTTGTCCACCAATACCAAGACAACGAGGTTTAAGCGCTGAAGCTTATCCACACACCATGTACACCAGCCGCGGAAGCCTACGCGAACATTATGTTGAGCTGTTTGGACTTTTCCCAGTGCTAATTTTCAAAAATTGTATCACAACGTTTCGAAGAGTGGCTCTCTCTTCGTCGTCATGTTACAACAGCTTATGACATCATGTGTTCCGTCTTTATATTTCGCACAAACCTGACGGTCGTCGATCAGTCAGATAGGCTAGCTGTTTGTAACGATCCCCACAGAAGGTCTTTACCTGACGATGAAGAGAGATCCACTCTTCGAAACGTTGTGCTACAATTTTGAAAATTAGCAAATGGAAAAGTCCAAACAGCTCAACCATTGAACAATTAATCGTTGCTCTCCCCCCCCCCTTCATTCAGATCAAAGATTATGTTCATGAGTAATCTGTCCCCATAAGATCTATATGAATGGACGAAAGTACACACTGCAAGCTGCCGTCCGCTTCTCTAAAACCACTGACGCAGCAAATGTCTGGAGAGATACACCACTTGCTACGATTTTTTCATGGAGACACAGAAGAAATTCACAGAAATAAGAACATGATTACATATATATTCTCAGAATAACACCGTACGTTCCCGTATAAATCGTATACAATAAACAGAGCGATTAGTACAATGCGATACTAGCACTTGTATGTTCATTTCCAGATGGATTCAAATTCAAATGTAGTTATATTCCATTTCTAGTAGCACAGCTCTATAATCCTGATTATATAGTTTGCGTTTAGACAGTATTATCAAAGGAAATTTGACCAGGCATTTATAACGCAAATTGAATTCATTAGCTGATTGGTTCTCGTGTCTTTTGAAGGCCATCTTGATACACGATTCACACCCATGCAGCCAAGTGCATTGAAGCGGGAAGCAATACTTGTCAAACTCCAGTAAACGTGGAAACCGTTCATCGTTATGTACCTATTACTCTTTCATGTTCTGTAAAATTAAACCTGTTTAACGATAAAATATACAAAACTGTTGTGTAAACTTCAAGTAAAATGTTTCCAAATTTCCTATTCCAAACACTTATTTGTGATGTGACACAACAGCCATTTTGACAGAAATTTTTCTCGAATTTTGTATTTTTCTTCTTTGAACCAGAGTTAATACGACCACTACTAATTTTTCTGCCTCTAGACAATGAGCTTTCTTGACTATAATGATGTTTTTGGTGGACAAGTTCGGGGGGTAAGGGTTTTCCATAAACTCTCTCCATTTCATCTCATCTTCTATTAATTCCTTATGATCTCAGTTTATAAAACAAACCATAGTTCCAGAATAAAATGTACGAGCTTCGGTGATTCCGAGAGGAGACGATCAGCCAGTTACTGATTCTCTGTGCAACATTCATGACTATGACTCTAGTAGGACCGGTGTGCTCGATGGGCGGTACTTCCTGGAGGATTAAAGAATATTCTTGAAGCTAAACGAGGGACAATCGCTTTTATCCGCGGAATTATCGTACTTATCGGGGACTGGCTGAGTGGCTCTTTGCTGGCGTTCGGAGTGAGATATGTTACCTTAATACTGGAATTCGAATTTATATGCAAAATACATACTGCACTCTCAATTCATATTTGTAAGTGCACATGACTATATTTTTAGATTTATTTACCTTGCATGCATATTTTCCTATTTCATTATAAAAATTGCTTATTTGGACATATTCTGATGTACATTTTTTTTCTTAATACAAAAAATGACCTGTTCAGCAATTCTCCGAAGCTTAATGAAAAAGGAATAAATTACGACCTGCGGAAATGCGGTATTGTTCTTAGCTCATTTGTTTCAGTATCACGTGAGGCAGTGTATTTGAAACAATAACAAAAATGGAAACACAGTGTTCTCCATTGTAATAATCCTTATTCTTAGTTCAAAATGTATTAATGTTTCAACTCCTGAAACACATAAAATTGAAAAAAAAAAAGTTTCGAAAAAAATTTCGATCGGTGCTTCCAAAAAAATTTGTATACCATTCTGTTTGTAAGACAACAAAATTGTTACGTGTTACGTGGTGAAGCAGCAGAAATAGAAGAGAACATGACACAAGAAGAAAAACGGATTTTAATCCATGTACATTTGACTTCTTTGTAATGTGGAGAGATAATTTTTAATGTACAAAAACTTGTTTTCTGGAATAATTCTTTTCGGGTTCTCAGCCAGGTGAGTTTATTTTTTTACAATTAATTTATTAACATAAAGTGTATAGTACAAAGGTCAACAGAGATTACATTACGATTTTTATGAACTGCACTATGTTAATACTTTGTAAGGTGTCCATATTTAACAGTTAATACAGAAAATCTGTGAAACTAAACACACATTCAAATTAAACTGACCTCACTAATGATGAAGGTTTTAAAACAGCATTTTTAACAATTAAATAAGGAAATTCTGAATGTAATCTTACAACAAACTAAAATGGTTAATTTAACAGCTTTAACTTATAACTGTATCTTAATCTCAGGCTTCATGATGCCTGCAAGCCAGCTGTAAGACACGTGGTTTCGAAACTTCACAGGTGCACTGAGAATTAACACTTAACAAAGAACACACAATCACATATTCAAAGGAGTAACTATTCTTCCGCAAGAAAGTCTAAAATTTGAAGTTTTTTCCTAACATGTACAT
This sequence comes from Periplaneta americana, assembly GCF_040183065.1. Lineage (NCBI taxonomy): Eukaryota > Metazoa > Arthropoda > Insecta > Blattodea > Blattidae > Periplaneta > Periplaneta americana. Next base: position 153,685,186 of record NC_091127.1, on the reverse strand, counting down.
CAGTTTGTAGATATTCCCTTCTGAGTTCTTTAATAAGGTCGGATAAAGTTTTTATTTTGATTTGCAGCATATAATAAATAAAACCCATGGCAAGCTACATTATAGGTGAGTTGAACAGTTGCTTCCAAGCTTTCAATGATTAGCTCTTGCATCTTCTTCATGGATTTGAAGTGTCGTGGGACCATGTCTAGCCGATATATAAACGTCAGGGGGACTTCCCGCTGCGGACCAATCAGGAGCTAGATCCTAGTTCTGACCGCCTGCCGCGTTCTGGTTGGTCGCTTCGAAAGCTTGGAAGCAACTATCCAACTCACTTGGCTGAGAACCAGACAAGAGTTATTCCACATCAAACGTCGGGAAAACCTCAAGACGTACAACTTGTTTTCTGATAGGCGTAGGAGCTTCACCATGAAAAACATGAAGATGCCATTCATAGTTTCCTGAAATTCTCAGCTGTAATGTGGGTGAAAGATGACAATATTATACTTAAATAATACATATATTGAAACTGTAGTTAGCTGTTTAACTGTATTTTACTGTAATGTAAAAGGTTTTTCACAACTTAAAAAATAGTGCAAGAGTTGAGGTATACATACATACTAAACAAAGACAACAACAAACACGCAGACAACATCATATATTGGCACAGATACGTAGATGACATACTAATACTATACAAAGGAAACAAAAGAGAGATCCAAAACCTATGGGTACATCAACACATAAACAAAATACACCCAAAGCTACAATACACATTAGAAATTGAAAACAACAAATCCATAAATTTTCTAGACATCACAATAACAAAACTAGACAACAAACACACATTCAAAGTATACCGAAAACCCACAACAACAACAACAACAACAACAACAACAACAACAACACACATACACAACACATCCAACCACCCCACACAACACAAACAAGCTGCATTCCGAACAATGGTACACAGACTACTCAACATACCAATGAACCAACCCTAACATAATAGACAACATAATACGTAAGACAAAACAAAACCACAAAAAAACAGAAGAATACAACACAAACACAACACAAAAAATACACTACACTAACATACGAAAACAAAAATACACATAAAATTGCAACCTCATCCAAGAAATTAAACTACAACATCGCATACAGAACAAATAATACTCTACAAAAACATCTCAAAACACAAACAAATACAACCACACAGGCGTACATAAACTCAAATGTAATATCTGCAACAACTTCTACATAGGACAAACAGGCAGATCATTTCAAACACGTTACAAAGAACACATCACAGCCATAACAAAATTACAAAACATCTCCACATATGCAGAACACGTCACAAATGCCAACCACACCTACAGAGACATCAACACAGACATGGAAATACTGCACATCCAACCAAAAAAGCCAGAAACTCAACACACTAGAACAATATGAAATATACAGACACACGAAAACGATATTCTCAACACACAACTCAATTTCAAAACACATACAATCTTTGACTCTACACAACGAATGCACCCACACAGGAAACAAGAGGCGCCAAGACCAACAACGACCGGTTCAGAAGATGACCGAAAATAGGTCGAAACATGTTAACAAGGTACGTTAAAATTTAACACAAGAAAGTTCTTATCATACATATTCCGAAGTATAAAAAACCTTCCAATTTTTTACTCCATTTAAAGGTAAAAATATTTACAAAGTGTCATTTTTCACAATTTATGTTGCATATTATGGTACATATTTTAAGACTTTTATAGAGCATATTTTCATGATTATTTCAAACTATATAAATGCATATAAATCCGTCACCTTCATAGTATTTCCGGAGCTTCAATATCACCCGTAAAGTCACTCATTTACCTCATTTCCTCCTCCTCCTCGGAATTGTAGGCATAATGAACTTGACTGCACAGTTGAGAATGTGTCTGCCACCTTTGTAACCGAATACTTCCGCATATACACAAACTTTAGATTGAAATTTTTATAGCACCGCGACTACTCTAAACTGGATCATGTTTATTTCTAATTCTTTACTCAAAATAATCGCAAGGTAATATCCGTATCGCATAACTGTGTGAATCACTCTGATAAATATTACGAAAAAGATTTTGTAGACTAAAGTAGTAATCGAAATCTTCAAGGGTTTGTAGTTCATTACTAGGCATATGTTCAGTTTAGAGGCATTACGTAATATGAAAAATATATTTTGAATATAAAAGTTTGTTCTATCACTCTTTTGTTAGTTTCCATTACAGAAATAAGAGAATCGGCTACTTCCGAGCCACCCGAGAGAAGGGAAGAAAAACAGCCACTTTTGTAAACAGCGGCTTGCAGATAAGTTTGTGAAATATGGTCAGCGCTTAGCTGGGAACCTACTTATGGTGGCTCGAAGTTTAATTAAACTCAAGTTTAAAATTCACTTTTTATTTACTTTTATATAAGGAGTATGAGTTTACATAGCTGCAAGTTTCGTCAAACTTACCAGATATTTTGTAAAATATTGTAAAAGTTCCTAGCAACCTGTATCTTAAACTGGAATCCAATGAACCCTCAACCACTATATTTTACGTGTAAATATTGTTTCTGACAAGTACATGTAATCTACAGTGGTATTTATAAGAAACTTACTAGCGAGTTGTGAGTTGTACATAGATAGCTACAGCGTATGTTACTAAAAATACTGTTACAGACGATAAACGTTTTGAATATAAAGCAAATGAGAAATCAAACATTTGCAGACATATTCGCTTACAGTTATCGAAATTGGTGATACCATGCATGAAGATTTTAATAATGAATCACTTACAGTTGTCATAAATATGGATGAGAAACAAGTTTTCTTCCTTTTCAGTTAACAATGGTTGTTAGAGGAGAAAAATTCGCACCGGGGATCGAACCCGGGTCCTTGGTTCTACGTACCAAGCGCTCTAACCACTGAGCTACGCCGAAGTTCAATCCACAGCACTGGAATTCCTCTCCTCCATGGTTTTACCTTTATGACCTGACTCCAAGTTCGACATATATGTTGACATCTATTAAGTCAACTGCCATTATACAAATTTTTCTCCTCTAATAACCATTGTTACCATAACAGATATATTCTGTAGGACCAAAAATTAATCTTTACGTAGACGTTTTAGTTAAGATAAAATAAATAAATCCAAAAAAGTATATAAAAATGTATTCCACTTATAATTAATACTCGTACAACGAATAAGACATATCTGGTTTCTGCTTTCATGGGATATGATTTCAAAATATGCAACAAAAATTAAAAAATTTAAATTATGGTTTATTTAACGACGCTCGCAACTGTAGAGGTTATATCAGCGTTGCCGGTGTACAGGAATTTTGTCTCGCAGGAGTTCTTTTATATGCCAGTAAATCTAGTGACATGAGCCTGTCGCATTTAAGCACACTTAAATGTCATCGACCTGGGCGGGATCAAACCCGCAACCTCGAGCACAGAAGGTCAGCGCTATACCGACTACGCTCCCGAGGCCGACTATACAAGAAATGAAATTCTGTATCATAAGTGAAAAGAAAAGAAAATTTATAGCTTTTAATAAGGGCCTAGTAATTAAATAAAGACTGGGGAACGGATTATTATACTCTGTAAAGTAGAGCTGATGTTTCGAATAGGCTACTTGATTGTTCGTACATATATAAAAGTTTCCAAAGCAGATAAAAGTTCTGTCTAGTATAAACAACTGTGACGTTCGAGAATTGATCACTCCCGAAGTTCCGAAGTCTTGAAACACTCACAAGCAGTCCTTACGTCAAGGACGCGACGTATACAACATTATCATGGGAGTTTTTCGGATTTGCGGACGCTGTTAGTCTTGCTTTCTAGATCGTTGTTCAACTCTAGTAAATCTCTTTTCAAGAGAGCTTTCTATTTTCTTTTTTTACAGAAATCACTCCTCGATTTTTAATCGTAACTCGAGTCAAGTTCAATGTAATATTTTTGTGCTACTTAAGAATAAATTTATAACGAATGTAATATAGCTGACGCCAGGGTTTTTGGCGCGTGTCCTTGAGTACAATGCACAGTCTGCGAGCATATACTGATGTGTAGCTGAAAATGGTACCACCTCCTATACACGTCACTTCAGCAATCTGCCAACCACAGCTGTCAGTCTTGCTGCACAGACTGCGGCAAAAGTAAGATACTCGCACTTAACTTTCCTGCGGAGTGTCCTTGAGTACAGTGTCCAGTCTGTGAGTTTCTGTTGCCACTGCAGCTGAGAACGGTACCTCCTCCTATATACGCGTCACATCAACAATCTACCAATCACAAGTCCCAGCTTTATCGCGTATAGATTGCTACAAAAGTTAGACATTCGCACTTAAGTTTCCCATTACTTATTTCGCATGCCAAAATCGGTGGCGCGCCCTATAACTTGAAGTTAAATAATAATAATAATAATAATAATAATAATAATAATAATAATAATAATAATAATTTATTTTAGCTGGCAGAGTTAAGGCCGTAAGGCCTTCTCTTCCACTCAACCAGCAAAAAGTGTATATACATATGCATGAACTTACAAAGAATTCAACAATTTGATTTAGATGAGAGTTACATGTATACAAGAGTTATTTACGAATTAGACAACAAAATACTATGAACTATTAATTAAACACTGAAATAAACTGTGTAGCAGAATTAAGCTAAAATACATCGAATGTTAATATACTTCAAATGATATTAGATAATAGAAAGGGATTATTATGAGACAATTTTGAAAATACAGCACAATCAGGATGATGTCTAAAGAAAAAAGTAACAGTGTAGTCAGTGATAGTTAAAATCAGTATGATTGGAGTGAAATGCTGTTAAATAGCAAAATTAGAATGATTTTCACCGAAAATATAGGGTAAACTAGGGTCTGTTGGACAGTCGGGCATGTTGGACACTCTGTACTTTAACGTGTTACCACGCCACTTGTGGGCACCACATTCTGCTAGAAGTCAATGAGGGAACTAGCCCCACTCGTGGCTACTTCCGTCATTGACTTCTAGCTGAATGTGGTGCCCACAAGTGGCGTGGTAACACGTTAAAGTACAGAGTGTCCAACATGCCCGACTGTCCAACAGACCCTAGTTTACCCTACGAAATCTTAAGAAATGATATTAATTTTAAACAAAAAAAAGAAAAAAAAAACGTATAACGGAAGAATCCACCCATGGATTCATACCTATCACAAAACGTAGCCCTATGTAGAAAGCAAAATCTGTTAAATTTAAACTCTCCCCTTTATACTATGTTACCTCTAATCCTCAAAGAGGAAATATTTATTTATCTTTATTCCTCGCAGCGAATGCTCCTAACTGGAACGTACTCGCGGTCCAAATTCCAACATAATAATAACAGAAAGAACGGAATTAGTGAGACCACAAAATTGTACGGAGCTGAGCGTTGCATAGTGCACACGTTTAATGGCGAAAAGTGGCAACTGAAATAATCAAGGCAGCAAGCATAGCCTTGCGGTTGTGCCAGCTGTTTTCTAGGGCCGCAATAGAATAGATCTCACATTTTCTGCTACCACTCTCTGATATTATAAGCTATTAAGAATAGGATGAGTATTTCTTTAACCCCGACACAGGATTCAGAAGATAAAAAATATATTTATTTATTTATTCATTTATTCTGGTGTAGTTAAGGCCATCAGGCCTTCTCTTCCACAACACCAGGAATACAAATACAATAGTAGAAATAAACAGAAAAAAATACACTGTATAGAAAGTAAAGTTACACAAGAAATAAAAGAGAGAGAGAGAGAGAAAACAACACTATAAACAAAGTAAAGCCACACAAAAATATACACAGGTTGCAGTCACACAAACTTTAAATGAGTGACTAAGTATCATAATTAATTGTATCCTAACTAATTAACCAACATAAACAAGAAACTTGCAATTTTAAAATAGATTAAAAAAGAAAAAGAAAAAAAAAACACAAATCAATACATCTAACAATACCTAAAAACATTAACTAAGACAAAATTTTCCATTTTAATTTTGAATTGTGATAAAGTCCGGCAGTCCCTGACGTCATTACTGTAACGAATTCCAGAGGCGAGGTATTTCTACAGTATAGGAAGATGAGTATAAAGACGTTCTATGATGAGGGATAGAAAGAAGTGCTTGATATAGGTTTCGAAGAGTTGTAAAAAATTGAAAGCGCGATAACAGATAATTCGGAAGAGAAGTATGCATGATTCTAAACAGAAGAGGCAGTGAATGTATTGTTTTTCGTTCCTTCAGACGCACCCATGAAAGTAACTGGAGGTAAGATGTTATATGGTCAAATTTACGAGTATTGCAGATGAATCGTATGCACACATTATGACCACGTTGTAGTCTCTCAGCTAAGAATGAACTTACATTAGTTAGCAAGGAATCGCAATAATCAAAATGGGGTATTACAAGCGTCTGAATAAGATTGTTTTTTAGACTAAGTGGTAGAAATTCTTTCATATGGAACAAGGAGTGAAGTTGAGAAAATATGTTTTTGCAAGTGTGTGTTACTTGGGTGTTCCAATTTAGATCGCTATCCATAAAAATGCCAAGATTTTTAACTGTTTCACTGTATTTAACAATAATCCCATTCAATATTATATGTGGTATAGTATAGTACTATCAAGAGTGCTCCGTAGACGATTATGTCCCATTACGATTTCTTGCGTTTTATCTGGATTTAACCTTAATCCAAATTTGTGTGCCCACAGTGAAATCGAATTCAAATCTTCGTTTATTTTGTTTACTGCGTCACTAGTTTCGTCAGGGTGGAAATGCAAATAAATTTGCAAGTCGTCAGCATACATATGGTATCTGCAGTGTTTTATCATATTAGTCACGTCATTAATATAGATCATGAAGAGTAAAGGTCCGAGAACTGATCCTTGTTGAATTCCAGATTTCACGAAACACCATTTTGAAGAATAATGCAATATAGGGTATATTTGATAATTATAATGAACTGCATGTTCTGGAATTCAATTCTAAATATTGGATTATTGTGGTGCAGCGAAGTACGTATGATATTTCCATGTAGGAATTCTGCATTACCATATGATGAAGGATGGGTGAAGCGGAGAGAAAAATTCTCTCCGGCACGGGGACTCGAACCCGGGTTTTTAGCTTTGCCTGCTGACGCTTTATCCACTAAGCCACACCGGATTCCAGTTCCGATGCCGGACTGAATCCTCTCAGTGTAAGTTTCTACCTCTTAGTTTCTCTTTAGTGTGTTGGACATTGTGCCACTGTCACACATCTGTGACATAGTGCATGAGGGTTGGCCACTAAAGGGAAATTAAGCAATAATTTGTTGACCATTTTATCAAGTTCGGGTTTCCAGTGGATGGAACTGGTTTTAGAATAACTGTGCGATATTATCTGCAACGCAAAGGTGATAAGTGTGCCTACATTCAAGGACAATACCCCAGGTTCTGATTGGGTCAAAAGGTTTTTTCGTGATCACTCTGATTTAACGGTGAGATGTGCCCAAAATATTAAGCATCTCAGCAATAGGAAAGGGAGAGCATTTTGAGGAAAACTGATCCTCCGAAACCTGTATCGGTGAAGAGGAACAACTATTTTTCAGTCTCAGAGTTGAATGATTACTACTGTAAATAACGCCCTTATAATTGTTTGTTTTCCAGTTCTTTGTGTCTGCTTTTGCACTTCTCAAATTACTTTTAAAATATGAAACTAAATGAACATTTTCTTGAAATTGCATTATTTGCCTAGTTTAAATCTTTCATCTATCGAAAATGACGAATTTTTATACATAGAAATTATCATAGTTTATTGAGATTCATTTTTCTATGAAAATATGTGGGTGCCATTATGTCACTATATCCAGTAAAGGCTATTCAATGGTTTTTGTGATTGAGACAAAGTCACCCCAGGTCACGGTGAGATTGTTCCATTCTTTTGGAAAAAAAAAATAGTTGGACTTAGGAAATTTCCATAACAAAGAAAAATGGCTTTAAATGATTCATTACATATCGATACTAAGCAGCTTGAGAATAATATTCTGGAAATTAAAAAAAAAAAAACTTTTCACACGATAAAAATGTTTTAATGGGAAAAAGGCGCTGAAAATGAGACAAAGTCACCCTGGTTGGCTGTATGTAAAGATACAATACAGAATTAACTATAAATAATGCAATTAATTTCAGAGGGTTATTCCTTTTTCTAATATATTTTAAACAAAAAGTTTAATTTTGCTCGTTTTTGCTTCCTTTTCGAGAAAAAAATAGTTTTATATGGAACATTCCACAGCGTACTGTGGGAAAGCTACTGAATTAATTCCAAAAATGCTCAGTCAACTTAAGAGACAAGTCTAGTTATTGTGAAAATAAATTATTGAAAGAATTTTAGTTTTGTCCTTAAAATGTGCAAAAACGTGATCCTTACAAATGCAACTGATGCTGTTGACTCAACACGAAGACCAGTAGACAATGGGTGTGCATTGTGTGCGACTGAAATGATGACGAAATGGTGTATGTTCTATCATGTACAGGGACATCATTTTATTTTTACTTCAATTTTTATTGTACGTGAGTTTTTTAATGTACTTCACTCCCACCCCTTCTACTAATGAAGTTCAACCGTCCTCCACACAGATCCAAGACCGCAAATACAATCATAGTAGCCTTACGGTCATAGTAACCAGTACGTTCCAAAAATATGTTCGCGTTTTCCAGTGACGAAAGAGCTTTCAATATTGCATCATTTTCGCACCGGTCTGTCGTCCATTTGCCTACGTCGTATACCGGTTTCCCTCACCAGTTTTATTCGCCAGCTAGTGACTGGGCTGTCTTAGCACTCTTCTGAAAACATTAATTTCTGTTAGGAAGTGGACGTCTACGTAAGATCATACAACTGTCTAAAATAACTTAAATAAAAGGGCCTCGTTAAGTAATTAACTGTCACATAATTACCTCCCTTTCTACGACCCTACGGCATAACCACTTGGACGGACAGTAGATAGATGTCTGAGTAATTTTATCTTTTCGGATCGGGCAGAAGTGAAGATTGAATTTACAGTACGTAAGATACTCTTTTATAGAGTAGGTACCGGTACAGAATTATTTCAACATGAGTTACTAGCACGAAGAACGAAACTGGTAATTGGGATTAGGTACAATAGTCTATAGTGCGATAATATGCACATTAGAACTGAAGCCTATATCGAAATGAACGGCCACCATTAAAAAAAAAATGTGTTTAAATATCCATATTATGGTTATTTTTAAATTTAACTTCATTCTCTATATTGTACGCTAATGTGCTGTAGACGGTATAATATACACTGCATAATGAATACGTTCGCATGGATAGCTCAGTTTGTGAGTAAAAACACTTATTGTTAATACTGTACTGTATTTTGATTAAACAAAAACCTAATGAAAATTATCAAACTCTAAAGCGCAATATATCCTAGTTTACGTAAATGGATGAACTACTTTTCTTCCCTCCTATACATAGTAAAGTGATTTGTTTGTATATTACGTCAGTAGCAACGAACTCCAGTCGTGGAAGGGGTAGCAAACGGCGTTTAGTCAGAGGTATAGGCAAGTTAATATTAAAAATGTTAGTAAAAATAAAATGATGTCCCTGTATATTTAAGTATCAAATAATCTTACGGAATATTGTTATTATAAAGTATTACATTATTGTATCGTGTATTTATTATAGCGATTTAGTAAGAGGTATTGGATAAAACTTTGTATTACATTGTTTTTTTAATTTTTTTCAATTATTTTACGACGCTGTATCAACAGCTAGGTTATTAAGCGTCTGAATGAAATGAAGGTGATAATGCCGGTGAAATGAGTCTGGGGTCCAGCACCGAAAGTTACCCAGCATTTGCTCGTATTGGGTTGAGGGAAAACCGCAGAAAAAACCTCAACCACGTAACTTGCCCCGACCGGGATTCGAACCCGGGCCACCTGGTTTCGCGGCCAGACGCGCTGACCGTTACTCCACAGATGTGGACTATTACATTGTAGGTTTATGTATAACAATAAGAGAAAATATGAAGTAAGTGTTAAGAAAAGTTTTGAGTTAAATATTACATTTTGCAGAATTTTAAAATGTGATTCACTCTAGCAACGCTGTGGAGGTTATTTATTGCCTGGAGGGAGACAGATACGTGGGCTTAGGCACCTGACCAGCTCGAATGTGCGCGTGTAGAGTAATGGAAGAGAGAACAAGAAAAGTAAAACAAATACTTACGATGAAGGATCGGTAGAGCGGAGAAAAATTCTCTCCGGCACCGTGATTCGAACCCGAGTTTTCAGCTCTACGTCCTGGCGCTCTATCCACTAAGACACACCGGATTCCAATTGCTATGCCGGATTGAATCCTCTCAGTTTAAGCTCCACCTCTTAGTTTCCCTTTTGTGGCCAACCCTCATGCACTGTGTCACAGATGTGTGGCAGTGGCACAATGTCCAACACACTAATGTGCAGAGGTGCACTCATATGATAACGCAGAATTCTTGCACGGAAATATCGTATGTATTATGGTACATCGCAATAACAAATAACAATAAAGACACTTCGGGAAATCTGACTTCTTGTATGTAAGTTTACCGGTTACTACTTTTAAAATTAAAATGGGAGGAAACTATTTCTAATTGCCTACACAAAATGCTTGCAGTAGGACAAACTGAGTTTTTTTTAATAACTAAGTAGATTTGTATAACGTAAAATGAGTTTTTATTGTTTCTGTCCACTGCATATTACATTAAAATAATTAAAAAAGAGAGTTAAAAAAATATTTTTAATTTCGTTCGTTTAACGTAATATAATCGTATTATATTTTCTGTTTTTTTTTTTTTCTGTGGGATTTAAAATGTTTTAAAATTTTGTTTTTATTGGGTGAAATAAGGATCATTTATTGCTTACACTCCCTACAACAATCAATTTAAATGAGATTGTGGAAATATTTCTTCATATTTTTAATTAGGGTCTAATCTGGCTTAGGAGCAATATTTGGAAAGATCGAGTCTATGTACCATGTCATATTTCATTTGTATTTCTTTTGACTTTAGCGATATGTGACGTGCAAAGCAGCATATTTAATTAGCTAAAACGCTTTCTGTATTAATTAATTAATTAATTAATTAACGTACTCTAAACAATTAATACCGTTATGATATTCTGTACCAGATTTATGTTGATGCTAATCCAAACGCCGTTTGATCACTCAAACGCAACCGAAAAATGAAATTAATATTTCTCCTGTAACCACACATATTTTTCTCCAACTATAAGTATTAAAAATAGAAACAACAAAAAAATACATACATACATAAATATACGAATGGAATATAAAGTTATTTCATGAAGGTACATTGACATTTTATACGAAGAGTTTGACATATTATATAGTGTTGTAAATTTTGTTATAAAGCGAAGAGGACCACTTTCGAATCCAACCTCTAGTCAAAGGTAAAAGCACGCACTGAAATACAAACATTCTAATGTAACCACAGATGAAAAATCTATGGAAGCGAGTTCCCTCTCTCTCAATAAATAGGCCTATAATAAAATATTTTTGTTATATATGATTTTATCTAAATTTTTTGCCAGAAATTGTTTGGTTGGAATAATTCCATTTATTGACGTAATGTTTCTGTAAGTTCGGCCTAGTATTAGGGTGCCATCCCAAAAAGTCGACCGATACATTTTTAGCGAGTTTTGTCGCGCCTATAATTTCTAAACTACACGACATATTTCAATGAAGAAAACGGCGATCCACAGACACAGTATTTCAGGTATCCAACGTGACATTGAGTTAGAGTGGATGACGTCATCTAACGATACGCGTGAGGGGAAATTTAGGAACGAATTGGCGAGACGAGAAGCATTCATTATCATTTAACAAGAGCTATGGTTATATTACATGTGCCAGAGAATGTGGTATAATGTTGATTGGCAAGGCCACGTCATCCTATATGGTAAGCGATTAATATAACCTTACAAATACTGATAATCGTAGTTTATTACTATAACCATTATCCTTGTCTAGGCGCTCTGATCTATTCCGACGTAACATTCGATCATTTTTATCCTTAACTAATTTTTGCTCGTTAGTTCGTATCCGTGTTTCTGTATGTTGAAGAAAGTGGTAGAAAGCGTCATAATTCTAAGTGAAATATTGTCGAAAATATATGTTTATCAATTCAGTGTTTCTTCAATACTGTACAGTCAAAAACATTAATAAAATAATGATAAGTAAAATATCTACATTACTAGTAGCAGAAGTTTCCTATTATAGTCCGACAACTTCATAAAAAATAAATGTACTCAGAACCATCAGTAGTCACGCGTAACGTTGAGATGCGGGAATATTTCCGCGGGAATAAATTTATTTGGAAATATTCCCGAGCGATTTTTTTTAATATTACCAGACCGGAAATTTCTTTTACTATTCTTAATTTCTTTACTTCGGCAAACGTTACAAGTTACACCTAACTCAAGGTAAACATAGAATAATAATGGCAATAATCACTAGACCTCGGGTATTTAGGCACTTAAAAACTAACTTCTAGGCACCTGAAATAGGTCCCGAATTTATCAAAACAGGCACTAAAAACGTAGATTTAGAAACCTAAAAATACAAATTCAAGCATTTAAAATCACTATTTTATGCAGATAAAATGTAATTTCTATCCACACAAAGTACAGTAAGATAAAAATGCTATTAATTCGTGAGTATTAAGCATTATGGTATACAGTGACAAAAACAGTAAAAAAATATTGCGGTTAGAAACTTTATTTTCGTCAAGTCTTAAATTATGAATACTGGTACGTAATTTTTAATGAATTCAAAGGCATCATTGCTCTAAGGCTGCTAATATATAAGTGCTCATATTATCTATAGTTTAATTAATTTACCGATGAATTTACAATTAACACATTATTCGTAACTGGCATTGCAATACATAACAACGTTTTTCTCAATTTCTTATTGTGAAACTTTCCTTTTCTTAGACAGAATCATTTTATAAGAGAAAAAATTATTCCCAATGATACCGAAGACCTGCTTTTGGGCGGAACTAAGAATGAATGAATTAGCAAAATCTGAATGATATATTTTTGTACACTACCATTCTCTCTCATATGCTCCCTGCGTTTAGTGTGTTCAATTTGATGACGTCACAACTCTTGTCGTCATGTTAACCATTTTGCCGACCTCTGAAGTTGAGAGATATTTTTAGTTGACTTATGTATTATTTTGTATGTCTTACTCTGTAAATTTTAACTCCAACTGAAACAGCAATAAAACTGCTTATCATTAAAAAAAAATGAAATTTTTGTAACGTTGTGAAACAGTTAAAGACGGATAAGATATCAGTGTCCATATTTAACGGTTTCCTGTATCTTACTATGAAAAATATATAGTCAACATAGTTTTCAATGTGAATTCAACAATGTCATTTAATTATAAGCCTTTTTGGTGACTGGAAATTTTTTTGGGAAATATTCGCTGGGAATGTTCCCGATGGCAAAGTTCCCGGGAATTTACACATCACTAGACACGTGAATGGGACAGTGCTACAATGAGAGTGTGTCAGGTGTGAGACGTAAAATCGAATTTCACTGGCTGTTGTCTTATCGCAAGGCATGTTTCAATTGAAAGGTCTTGTTACCTGTCTTTATGTGACACGTAATTAAAACTGAAACTGAGTACTGACAAAGCGAAGGACTGATAGATCGATGACATCGTGGTCATTCCTGTTATCTGCCGGGATGGTAACTCTAGTACGTAATAGCAAGTGTATTGACACAGACTCCGATCTTGACGACATGTAGACTCTGCCTTCAGAGCAGACCTGCACGGACCTGCAACCATGTGTCCTTACGATGGACATAAGCGCTGTGTTTCGTACGAACATTTTTACCTATAATATGTCTTTCTCCTCATCAAGTAATAGCACCCATTCCGGGATCTGTGATGAAATAGAAAATGCCGGAATTGCAAGTGCCTTTTCTAACAACACTATAAGCCACAGCCGAATGCTAATGTAAATAGTAGTTAGGCCATGAACCACTGTAAGTTAAGTGACCACGCCCAATGACGCCAACTTTCCTCGTTACTGGCATGAGGGCTCCGAAATTGCGTATAAAAATAGTCGTGCCGATCGACCACTCTCAGCAATATCTCGGCAACGAGAGCAGCTGTGCGACCACTCGTTTAATTTGAGATCGCGAGTTCTGTCTTATTAAAGTGACGATTACACTTTTACTACGTCATACTACTTTTGACCTATAAAAAGGTACAAAAGGACGTCTTTCAACTAATCTTGGCTGCTTATCGCACAATTTTATCGCTTCCCTAGCATTTGTTTAATTTTATCGCTTCCCTAGCGTTTGTTTGTTTTTATCACTACCCTAGCATTTGTTTCTTTGTTTGCCAACATTTCAAACTGCAAATCCTTTACGGTACTATAAAACATGCCTTGCGATCGTCATTTGTTTCCCGAATAGACAGTCGACTGAAAATGGCGGCTCCGCTCAAACATTTTAGTGAACGTAATATTAGTGAAATATAATTTTACTAAGTCAATGAATATCTATTGTATTGTATTAGAGTACTTTATTTCTTCTAATCTTTATATACCTCTAATGGCAATTTCATTAATATTCTCATTATAGAAATATATTATATATATATATATATATATATATATATATATATATATATATATAGTTTTTCTCCCTGTAATATAGTTCTAATAAGCTTATATTAAATTAATTTTCATCATTTTACTAGCTATCTCAAATTAATTATAATTCATTTAATTAAATTAGCTCATAAATTAAGTTACTACTTTACCTTATAGGTTTATCTAAATTTAAATAAATATGTAGTCTACTAGTCGTTAAAACTTAACTGAAGAATATTGCTGGATAACCTTTTAAGTGTAGTGTAAATATTCGTAATTTAAATATATATTGTATTGATTAAGGCTGGTTGAGTGGAAGAGAAGGCCTTATGGCCTTAACTCTGCCAGCGAAAATAAAACATCATTATTATTATTATCATTATTATTATTATTATTATTATTATTATTATTATTATATACTTTCTTCTGTTTTTATCACCTTCTTACCATTTGTTTCTTTGTTTGCCAACATTTCTTTACAGTACTCTACTATAAAACATGCTTTGCAATCGTCATTTGCTTTCAGAATAGATAGTCAACTGAAAATGGCTGCTCCGTTCAAATGTTTTGGCGAAGCTAACATCAGTGAAACAGAATTTCAGAACCTGAACACCTGTTCTTGTATTCTTTTTATAGACAGTGAAAAATCAGGAATAAGCAATTACCATTTCGTGGAAACGATGTGCACAAGAAAATCTTTACGTGCAGTGACACGAGAGTGAATGTAGAAAGACTGCATTATTTGAAAACTATCACGCGAGTAAAGTACTATTCCAGTGTTTTATAGTCAGTTCATGGAACTGTATCTTGTTAAATATTCATAAAATAAAATACGGAGTGTTCATACATTTGAGCACCAATAAAATAAAAGTATATTATGCAAAAAACAGATGCTGTAAAAATCAGAAAAATATAACTATTTATTTATTTATTTATCTATTTATTTATTTATGCCTATAACAGGGCACCACCAAACTAATCTAATAGAAATTCAAACATAATTCATTATAGAAAAATTAATTAAAATTACAAATACACGTAATAATCCATATCCCCCCAATTTTAACAATACACCAGCCAAAATTATTGAACCTGAAACCGGAGCTCCCCAATTACAATAGACAGTACAGATATTCGTTTACAAACAAACAAAAAAAAACATAGTTAACATGAAAAAATAAAAAAGAGATGAAACAGATACAAGTGTAAATGCAAATTAAAATGGAAAATGAGAAAAGGAAAGAAAAAAAAAAGAACAGACAAATAGACACTACCTAAATAAGAGATACAGTTATAGATATAAATGAAAAATACAAAATAAAATAAATGAAAAGTAGTTAAATATAGATATCATAGCCAAAAATGTAAAATGTAGCTATAATTAGCTAATTACAGAGTAACAAATAGCAATATCATATAAAATCAACTACCTTCAGTATATTAATAAGAAAATGTTTGTATTCCATGTAAGAAATGCAGAAATCTAGATCCCATGTTTTACATATTTCATTGAAATTTGAACACATTTTTAACACTGGTGAATTTTTATGTGATGAAGTGTTTGGTTTTTTATAATATAACAATTGACGATTTCTTAAATGTGATGTTCTAGAGTTAATCTGGATTTGTGATAATATTTCGCTATTATCCAGTAGACCGTTGAATATTTTATATAATGTTGCTCTAAAAAAATTATCTCACTTATATGGTAGGCCTATAAGAAGTTACACTTTGACTGTTAGAAATCCTTGTTAAGTGCAGGAAAGAGTGTTTCAGATTTTAAATACAAGTTATGTAAAAATTACTGGGACAAATAACTTGACCCAATGTCTGTGAATATATAGCAGACTCCTTGGACAAATGAAAATATTTATGGCCATTTTATTTTTTGGACAGAAGATTCAACCTCAGAAGTAGTTTATTACGACGTCTTAATATTAAGATTTATACTTGATATACAAAACCGTTGCCTCCCACAGTGCGCCTCTTGCATTCGCCGAAGTTCAAGGGCGTTTAACGGGTGTTGCATGCATACAGTTAATCTCTGTTTTGAGCTACTGAAGAGATTACCTACTCGCGTGTAATGTGTTTCAAGCTATTGTGTTTTTTCTAATTGTTTCTAAACACAGAAGCAATCTAGTGTGATTTTTTTCTGAGTGTCTGAGAATTGTGTATCGCATATTGCAGTGAGTTTTTGTAGTTATAAATTATAAAAAAGTGACAGATAATATTCGGCAAATTACTTCGAACATTTCGCAAGAGATCAGTCGACTACATCAGAACAATCTTAGGAGATGTTGAAAATCTAGTAAAGCAGAAGGAAGTCGCTTTGAGGAGCTTGTGACACAGGTAAGGTGCACTTGTATTGTATTAATTGTTGGTTATTTTCGATCATTTTTTCCGCTAAAAGGATTTTATCTAGAAACTAAAGTTACTGCTAAAGAAACGGAGGCCGATTTCGCGGTAACTGTGCGAGGCGTATAAAATCAAATGCCGCTGAATTTGCGTTATCAAGGAAGCGGCATAATGGAAGAGCATGTACTTTGAGATAAAACAAATGAGGCTTTTTTTAGGTATTACATAACATTCATAACATTCTTCAATGACAGTTAACTAACAGCTGTGTTGAGCAGTTTGGAAAGGCTTCATATAAGTTTTTTCCGTTTGACCCCACCAACATCGCCTGAGATGTATGCTTACTTGCCGCACATCGAAGGCAGAGAAGTTGCCGAAACATCAGACGGTAGGATTCGTAAATTCAAACTGGAATAAAGACAGGATCATTTAAAGCAAAGAAGTTGGTGTTTTCAGTAAACAAATTTAATTTTATACATTATACTCCATTGTTCAAGACAGTATATTGCCATTTCTCTGGCAGCTTAAAAATTCCGCAGTCCTCTGCCACTACGACGAAAATTCTGCGGAGATCTCAAGAGCTAATAATCTGGACGGCCAGTATCTGGAGAATGGGGCGATTGGAGTAACACACCCAGTCAAAAGACTGCAGCATTTGATAGGTATGGCGCTGTCGTGATGGAAGATGACTCCTTCAATGTTTGTCAATTCTTGACTTTTCTCTTCAATGGATACATTCATACGATGCAAATAAGAACAATATTTATCTGAATTTATGGTTTGCCAGTTAAGAAAAGAAATTCTATACTAAGATACCACATTCTGCTAGAAGCCAATGACGCAAGTGGCCTCGAGGGGGCTAGCAGAATTCGGTGCCCTCAAGTGGCGAGGTAACACGTTAAAGTACAAAATGTCCGACAAGCCCAAATGTCCAACAGACCCTAAGTTACCCTATGTCACTTTTTTATTTTATACATACATACATACATACATACATACATACATACATACATATATACATACATACATACATAAGTATAAGGCAGGTCTTTCACTGCAAACCCAGCACTCTACAACCTTTCCTATTTTCTGCCTTCCTCTTTGTCTCCGCATAAGATCCACATATCTTAATGTCGTCTATCATCTGATATGTTCTTTTGCCCCGAACCCTTCTCCCGTACGATTTCTTCCAGTGCAAACTTCAGAAGGCAGTTTCTTCTCAGCCAGTGACCCCACCAATTCCTTCTTCTCTTTCTGGTCAGTTTCAGCATCATTCTTTCTGCACCCACTCTTTCCAACACATTTTCATATCTTATTCTTCTTCTTCTTCTCCTTCTTCTTCATGGTAGGCCATCGGCCCGTTCCGCTCTCAGAATTCGTCTTCCCATCGTCTTCTATGACGTCCCACATCTCTGTGACCTTGTGGCTGGTATAATAATGCTTGTTTAGTTAGCTTAGAAGAATCCATTCTGAAACTATGTTCATGCCATTTTTGTTTGTAACGTTGTATCTTTTCATTTAAATTAAACATTTTGAGTTCTTGTCTTATTGTTTCACTAGGAATATGGTCTTTTAGAGTACATCCTGCAACGTATCTGAGGATCTTTATCTCTGACGTTTCTAATAGGCCTAATCTTCTGCCTGATCTATTCATTGCCCAATTTTCTGATCCATATGTCACGATGGGAACTGCCATTACTTTATAAAACATTAGTTTTGTTGTTTTTGTTTGTAATGTTCTTTTAATCGTCCCACACATGCTTTGAAATTTGTATTTTTTTTCTTTAGCTCATTTTCCCAATTATAGGATATGTGACATCCTGAATATTTAAAACTCTATATTTGTTCGATAATTTCATCGTTTAAAACTATTTTGGATCGGACTGCATATTTCCCTCGAAAGTCTATTTATTTATTTATTTATTTATTATATTATTTTGCTAATAATTCTAACATAAAATATAATATATACAGAAAAACTTTAGCTCGCCCCTGAAAGAGTAGAACTCGTGCTCAGAGGCGGATTCCTGAATTGAAATTAATAATTATAAAATACAATTTGTCTTATGTCTACTATGCAATTATAGTATATACATTTAAATTTACAATTTTTCAATTTTTATAAAATCCATACGTCACCTTTTAAATTTAATACTAGAACTATTAGAATTGACAAGATTAGGATATTTAAATATAAATTTGTTATATATTCTTGGGCCTAAATTACTACTATGATTAAATACTGTAACAGTGTTGCATTTTGGTTCAAACAATCTTAAAGAATTCATACCTTTTGTTTCATAACTATGAGAATACAATTCAAAATTATTTCCATTTTTATGTATGAATTTTATTAATACAATATAATAAATTTGTCTTACGTTAAGTACATTAAAGTCTAAAAACAAATTTTGAGATGGAAAATCAATAGGTTTATGAAGACATATTTTAATTATTTTCTTCTGTAATAAATAAAGTGGATTCAAACTGGATTTAAATGAGCTACCCCATCCTATAATTCCATACATAATTACCGATTGAAATAAAGTTAAATATACTGTACGGAATAAACTTATTGATCAGTAATTCCTCAATAAAACAAAATAATATACTATTTTACGTAATTTATTACAAAGGTAATTAATGTGTTGGTTCCATTTTAAATGATTATCGAAAATTATGCCTAAATACTTAACTTCAGAGGACTCTTTAATAATCGGACATTTACACTGTTTAAGACAACAATCAGAATTATATAATTTAATACTTAATGTAGATGTAGGAGGTTTGTTACAATGTTTTATCATTTCTTATTCTGTCTGTTTATTTCACACGCTCCATTCTTCCCCATATCCATATTTCAAATGCTTCTATTCGTTTCTCTGTACTTCATCGTAATTGCAATGCTTCTGCCCATTTTTGCAGTTTTTCTTGGGAAGGAACTGTTATATGTATTTCAAAATGCAACTTACTTTTGAATAACCCTCTATATCGTGATAATGATCATGGACAAAACACTGTGATGATAAACTATAAACTAAGCCTTCATATATGCAGAACAGATAGCTTAATACACCAGTTCTCGGAAACATAAAGCTGGTCCACATGACAGCAATTAAAGAAAGCAAGCAGAGGGAGTTTATTCTGCAGAATCCTCAATTATGTATCGCAATAGTTACACAGAGTCTGCAAGGACTAGTTAACCAACTCCGCAGCACAGAAATGTGACGGTACATTGATTAGCAGGAACAACTCGCTCACACTATGCGGAGTCGATAGTCTGCACGAGTAAATAATCCACCTGGTTGATTATCTAGCAGACAAAAACTGCCAGAGTTACGAATAGTTCACCTGCAACTAATTATCCAACGGCAAACTACATCCTGCAGGTTAATTTTCGTTATATACCTTACAGCAAGCCGGCCAACCGAGGCAGACTACAATTGAATACTTGCTGTCTTGTTTACACAGACGGAAACGACTTCTTATTTCCCGTTTATAGACTCTCATCCTTACACAATTACATGGTGGACTAATTAATCTACGAGTATGTACTATATATCCAGCAATTTGTCATGCTCTAGCAGATACAATGAATAGCATATCAATATCAGTTAGTCAGACTAAATTCATTAAGTATCTTATTAGTTTTTGTGTAAAAAAATAATTTAAAGACTCACATCGTGGCATTAGTTATCGGAAACTTTAATTCTAGTGACGAATATAATAATAATTATTATTCATTAATAATATTATCTTATATCGGCGTTTTCAAAACAAAATACCGGTAGGAAAACAGTTTTATCAACAGTAATCTCACTAGATGTTTTGAATTATCTAGAGAAAATCAAAACTCGAGTGGGATTTAATTGACTATTACACGATTAGAAGAAAGTATATAAAGATTAGAAGTAACGAAGTACTCCAATACAATAAAATATTAATTGACTTGCGAAAATACAACATTCTTCAAATGTATTATTGTACCATCTCAACATTACAAATATTACGCTTGATGCATGCTAGATGGCAGTAGTGTCTTAATACAGACACTGTAATGATTACTATTCAATAAATTTTAATATTAAACAATCTCTGATACGTGACTATCCATAATATCATATAGCAGAAGTACTTTTTATCCACTCAGAGCAGATGCTATAACATAACCTAACTAATATACACAAGTGGTAGAAATGTTTTAATTAACGACGATAACATAAAAAATAAACATGAATACTTAAAAGGAATAATTATTGAATGTACAATTTTCAAATTTTAATGTGATGTTATATTGGACGTGTGCGTAATAGAAGTGGAACTCGTTGATTTAGGCCTACATGGTGTATTCAACTTATTTAGAATTTCCGAATGAATAATTTTAAAAGGAATAATTATTGAATGTAGAATTTTCAAATTTGAATGTGGTTGGTGGTTCAATTGATGTTATATTGGACGTGTGCATAATAGAAGTGGAACTCGTTGATTTAGGCCTACATGGTGTATTCAACTTATTCAGGATTTCCGAATGGTGCTCTTCATTTATTTGTAAATCGGATTTCAGAAGATGCATAGGTATGATCAGTGATTTTTATTAATTCTTGTTCTTGAATACCAATGCGAGTCATATTTGAAACTGCTGTGCATCGACTGGAGTGGTTTGTAATTTTATATATATTTTTGACGTCCAGACCAGCGCAGTTTCAAATGTTGGCAAACAAAAAAACCAAATGCTAGGGACGCGATAAAATTAAACAAATGCTAGGGACGCGATAAAATTGTGCGATAAGCAGCCATGATTGGTTGAAATACGTCCTTTCGTACCGTTTTATTGGTCAAAAGTAGTATGACGAAGTAAGAGTGTAATAGGCAATAGTAATCTCACCAGATTATAAATGATACACGGGAGGAAATTAAACACAGAATAAATATGGGAAATGCCTGTTATTATTCGGTTGAGAAACTTTTCTCATCCAGTCTGCTGTCAAAAAATTAGAAAGTCAGAATTTATAAAACAGTTATATTACCGGTTGTTCTGTATGGTTGTGAAACTTGGACTCTCACTTTGAGAGAGGAACAGAGACTACGGGTGTTTGAGAATAAGATTCTTAGGAAAATATTTGGGGCTAAAAGGGATGAAGTTACAGGAGAATGGAGAAATTTACACAACACAGAACTGCACGCATTGTATTCTTCACCTGACATAATTAGGAACATTAAATCCAGACGTCTGAGATGGGCAGGGCATGTACCACGTATGGGCGAATCCAGAAATGCATATAGAGTGTTAGTTGGGAGGCCGGAGGGAAAAAGACCTTTAGGGAGACCGAGACGTAGATGGGAAGATAATATTAAAATGGATTTGAGGGAGGTGGGATATGATGATAGAGAATGGATTAATTTTGCTCAGGATAGGGACCAATGGCGGGCTTAAGTGAGGGCGGCAATGAACCTCTGGGTTCCTTAAAAGCCAGTAAGTAAGTAAGTAATCTCACCAGAGGTTTTGATTTATCTAGAGAAAATCAAAACTCAAATGGGGTTTAATTGAATATTACACGATTAGAAGAAAGTATATAAAGATTAGAAGTAACGAAGTAATCCAATACAATAAAGTATTAATTGACTTACGAAAATACAACTGTCTTCAAATTTATTATTGTACCATCTCAACATTATAAATATTACGCTAGATGCATGCTAGATGGCAGTAGTGTGTTATGATTATGTGATGTTATCAGGTGTGCCAACTATGGAATCTTTATTGAACTCTGTGGAGGTTACTAGTCAAGAAGGCTTTGTTGATTCAATTAAAACAGTTGCATTCCACTTCAGTTATCCGGATCCCAGTAATCAACGTCACTTGACAGATGATTTTCATTAAATCTTAATATTAAACAATCTCTGATACGTGACTATTCATAATATCATATAGCAGAAGCTATATCATAACCACATAACCTAAATAATATAAACAAGTGTTACAAAAGTTTTAATTAGGGATGATGAAATAAACAAGAAAAGTTCTAATTAACGATGTTGAAATCAAAAATAAACATTAATAATTTTAAATGGAACAATTATTGAAAGTACAATTTTTAAATTTCAACGTTTTAGTGGTTGGTGGTTCAGTTGATGTTATGTTAGACGTATGCGTAAAAGAAGTGGAACTCGTTATGTACTGGGGTATTCCTCAACTTATTCAGGATTTCCGAATGGTGCTCTTCATTTATTTGTAAATAGGATTTCAGAGAAGATGCATAGGTATGACCAGTGATCTTTATTAATTCTGGTTCTTGAATGCCAATGCCAGTCATATATGAAACTGCTGTGCATCGACTGGAGTGGTTTGTAATTTTCTGTTTTTTTTTGGGGGGGGGGGACGTCCAGACCAGCGCAGTTTGAAATATTGGCAAACAAAGAAACAAATGCTAGAGACGCGATAAAATTAAACAAATGCTAGGGACGCGATAAAATTGTGCGATAAGCAGCCATGATTAGTTGAAATACGTCCTTTTTTACCGTTTTATTGGGCAAAAGTAGTATGACGTATGTAACAGTCAATAGTAATTTCACTATTGATTTATCTAAAGAAAACTAGAGTGGGATTTAATTGACTATTACACGATTAGAAGAAATTATATAAAGATTAGAAGAAATAAAATACTCTAATACAACAAAATAGGTATTAATTGACTTACTGTAATTATATTTCACTAATGTTAGCTTCACCAAAACGTTTGAATAGAGCCGTCATTTTCAGTAGACTACATATGCGGTAAACAAATAACGATCGCAAAGTATGTTGTAATAGTACCGTAAAGAATTTCCCGTTTGAAATGCTGGCAAACAAAGAAACAAATACTAGGGAGTGATAAAAACACAAGAAAGTATATAATAAATGGAAGAAATAAAGTACTCTAATACAATAAAATAGGTATTAATTAATTGGAAGAAATAAAGTACTCATAATAAAATACTGACTTATTAAAATTTTATTTAATCAATGCTAACTTCTCCAAAACGTTTAAGTAGAGCCGCCATTTTCAGTTGACTATCTATGCGGGAAACAAATAACGATCGCAAAGCATGTTTTATAGTACCGTAAAGAATTTGCAGTTTTAAATGTTGGCAAACAAAGAAACAAATGCCAGGGATGTGATAGAAACAAAAACATGCTAGGGAAGTGATAAAAACAAACAAATGCAAGGGAAATGATAAAACTGTAGCGATGAACAGCCATGATTGGTTCAAACACGTTCTTTCGTACCGTATTATTGGTCAAAAGTAGTATGACGTAATAATCTATCATAATATATTTGTAGGGAACGGTGAGATATAGCCAATTTCTCATTTCGAGTCTTATTATTTTTTTCTAGGCAAGGACTCAAAACGTTCTATAGTTAGCAATTAATTACGCAATTGTTATCTGTATGTAAAAAATGTTGGTCTTTCATGTATCTTCGTTTTTATGAAACTTCCTATGTGGCAATACAGAAAACAATTCTTCAGAAGTAATTCGGTACAAAACGTTGGTCAATGTGATGAACATAAATGAATCATAAAGGATCAGTGCAGGCCTTTTAATATTTAATTAATTTTTTCTACCTCCTGAAAAATTATTTTCTGTACTGTCACATAGGAGGTTTCTTAAAAACAACGAAGATGAACAATTTTCTTTCAAATTGTTTATATGTCTGGGTTGTACCAAGGGACGGAGTATGTAACCTATATCGTAAATCTCATACGTATAATGTTCAGAATGATAAACCCAGAAAATTTAATTTACTCAAGTATCCTATCCCACCGAAATATCCCCCAAAATAAATTAGAAATATGTTTTTTTCTCTCTCTAAATGTATTCTCCTATTGAACTGGATCGAGAAGTAAGTAGTTTAAAGATAATGTCTAGGAATAAACTAGAAATGGCGACATTTTTATCACAAAAGAAAAACGGATCTTCATAATTCTCGGGTTCTTTGAACTTCGGAACATGTCCCCGGACATAATGTCCAAAGTAGCAGCAACACGGTAAAGCAATTTATTAAAACGGGGAAAAAAGGGAGAGCTTGGGAAATGAGACATGGGAACACAACTGGTATAATAATATGAAATTATCCTACAATTCGTGATATTCATGAAAATTCTTCTTTCTGAACTAATGATCAATTTCTAACAATGCGTCATATTGCTTTCATGTGGTGAGAATTAGTGTATGAATAATATGTGCTGTTCGCCTCCCGTCCACCTTTCTGCCTATTACTGCTTCCGTTGGCGGGAATCACAGAGCTCTCGTCCGCTATACGGGAGAGTGAATTTCCCGCGGGTAGGGAAAAAACCTTTCTGTATTGCGTTGTATACAGGGACATCATTTTATTTTTACTAACAATTTTTAATATTAACCTGTCTATACCTTTAGAGAACCGGAAACACCGCTTGCTCCCCCCCTCCAAGACTGGAGTTCGATACTGGCGTAAAACACAAATCACTCTACTAGGTATAGGAAGGAAGAAAAGTAGTTCATCCATTTACGTAAACTAGGAAATATCGCGATTTTGAGTTTGATAATTTTCATTAGGTTTTTCTTTAATCAAAGTACAGTACTGTATTAAGAATAAGTGTTTTTACTCACGAAGTGAGTTATCCATGCGAACGTATTCATTATGCAGTGTATATTATACAGTCTACAGCACATTAGCGTACAATATAGAGAAAGAAGTTAAACTGAAAAATAATCATAATATGAATATTTAAACACAATTTTGAAAATGGTGGCCGTTCATTTCGATACAGGCTTCAGTACTTTTGTGCATATTATCGCACTATAGACTATTGCATCTAATTCCAATTGCCAGTTTCGTCCTTCGTACTAGTAACTCATGTTGAAATAATTCTGTACCTACTCTACGTACTGTAAATTCAATCTTCACTTCTGCCCGACCCGAAAATATAAAATTACTCAGACATGCTATCTACTGTCCGTCCAAGTGGTTATGCCGCAGGATTGCAGAAAGGGAGGAAATCACGTGACAGTTAATTACTTAACGAGGCCCTTTTATTTAAGTTAAATTAAACAGCTGTATAATATTACGTAAACGTCCAATTCCTAACAGAAATTAATGTTCTCAGAAAAGAGCTAAGACAGCCCAGCTATTACAGAGGGGCGAGCAGAAGCAGGTGGGGGAAATCGGGATGCGACGTAGGCAAACGGACAGTACCTGTGCGAAAATATGATTCAATATTGAAAGCTCTTTCGTCACTGGAAAACGCGAACATATTTCTGGAACGTACTATACTCAGTAACTCAGTACTGCTTACTATCTGCGGTCTTGGTTCTGTGTGGAGTTGGAACGTCCTTAGTAGAAGGGGTGGGAGTGAAGTACATTCAAAAACTCAGGTATAATAAAAATTGAAGTAAAAATAAAATGATGTCCCTGTACTTTGCTCTCAGTTGCCTCGAGCTTTGTTTACGCGCCATGCTGAACACATAACCCAACCGGGGGTCCCGTATTATATGTGTAAATCTCTGGTGTAAATTTGAAATGTCAAAAATAGAAAATCAAAATATAAAAGAAGACTCTTACCATATTTTAATAAATACTATTATAGTACCATAGCTTACTGTTCCTCAATGGTCTAGTGGTCTCCACATTTACTATTAAATGCGAAGTTCGCGGAGTCATCACCGATAGAAAGTGGAGAGGATGGTATTTTTTGGTGAAAAATGGGTAAATTTTCAAAAAAAAAATCTTTAAAATACCCTGTGTTATGTGTGGAATGCATAGCATAACATTTTGTGGGTATTTGTGCCCTTATCGGATGTTGAGTCGCATTTTTAAACTTCCTGCGTTATGGGTTTTTAAATCACTCGCCCACATTTATTGTTGTTTCCGGTATATTAAATTTTCAAACATTTTTTTTCTTTAAAATACCCTTTTATATGTGTGGAATCCATTGCATAACATTTTGTGGGTATTTGTGCCCTTATCGGATGTTGAGACGTCATTTTTAAACTTCCTGCGCTATGGATTTTTAAATCACACGCCGGCTTTTATCGGTTTCCAGTAACTTCAGTTTTTTTTGCTACACTGCCAGACAAAAATGGATATAATTTCTGAACTATTAAAGATACATGCATGAAATATAGAACACTCATTCTTTAGACTATTAGTAAACGTTTCTCTGTAACAGAATTTTGTTAATTGATTTCATTTTCAAAATACGTACGTTTGTTTGTACGAAAGGAAATCAGAAAATCGTTATTAAATTCTAATTGTTTATTTTACAAACGTAGGGACTAATATCAAAATTCTGTTACAGACAGTTTGTAGAACATGCTTTTCCAAATGCATTGCAAAAAACTGTTGGAATCTATCTTTAAAAACGGTTTATATATATCGGTTTTAGTACAATCCTGCATGGGGTATATTTTTTTTCAAATTTGGGCCCCCAAATAATTTTTTTTTCAAAATATTTTTATTTGGTTGAGTTGCCAGAGCTATGAGCTCTCTACATACAAAAAATTAATATTTTACACCAAATAGGAAAAAAGTTTTAAAAGATACCATCCTCTCCCCTTAACGGCCGATAAAAATACTGAAAGCAGTTTCTCACTGAAGTGAAGTAAAATCGAAATCTCAGGTCCTAAATATGTGGCACGTAAGCATAAAAGAACCATATTGCTGCCCGAAAGATATCAAGAAAAATAGCCCGCCATTCGTTACTCGCCCAAACCATGTTAATTGTTTGCCGACATGCCTCCGCGGTGTGTTTCCATAGAAACAAAAGGTATGAGATAGAAGAGGACTCTGATGGACAAAATAAGAAAAATGAGTGTGGCTATGGTAATCAAATACATTGCAATGTTTCCAGAAATAATTTGTTCATACGAAACAAAGTATCTGCTACAATGGAAAGGTCAATATTGCCGATCGACACAAGCTTCATAACAGAACTGGGCATAAATTACGCAATGGATATAGTACATCGAGTACAAACAGCAAAATCCTATAGGAATCATTATGAAACATAGTCGTCGATTTAATTATTACATTTAAGCTTGTAATCACCATATACGTAACGGCAACATTTCATTAGCGATAATAACCTGCTAATGAATAATAGAATAAAATCAGTTATGGAATTTGGCGCCTCATCATCTATACAATAAGGGGCTAAAAAAACATTGAATTCAAATTGCAATATTCCATATTATGGTTTATATTAGTTTCGCTACACCGGTCAAAAATACATTAAATTTTTAATCAAATCTTTCTACAGCAAAAGCAACAATCATTATATCACACACTATTGAAAAAACACTGTACGCCAACTTTCTAACGTTTCTAGATGCAAAACCAGAGATCCGGATTTGAATCTCAGTACGAAAAAAAAAAAAAGATTCATCTCCCATTTATAAAATTAACTTTTGTTTGCTAGACATCACAATGACAAAAGTAGACAACAAACACACATTCAAAGTATACAGAAAACCCACAACAACAACAACACACATACACAACACGTCCAACCACCCCACACAACACAAACAAGCTACATTCCGAACAATGGTACACAGACTACTCAAGATACCAATGAACCAACAGGATTACAACGAAGAGCTAAACACAATCAAATATATAGCACAAGGGAACGGATACAAACCTAACAAAATAGACAACATAATACGTAAGACAAAACATAATCACAAAAAATATAAGAATGCAACACAAACACAAGAACAAAAAATATACATCAAACTAACATACGAAAACAAAAACACACACAAAATTGCAACCTCGTTCAAGAAATTAAATTACAACATCGCATACAGAACAAATAACACTCTACAAAAAAAATCTCAACACACAAACAACACAAACAAACAAATACAACCACACAGGCGTATACAAACTCAAATGTAACACCTGCAACAACTTCTACATAGGACAGACAGGCAGATCATTTCAAACACGTTACAAAGAACACATCACAGCCATAACAAAATTACAAAACACTTCCACATATGCAGAACACATCACAAGTGCTAACCACACCCACAGAGACATCAACACAGACATGGAAATACTACACATCCAACCAAAAAGTCAGAAACTAAACACACTAGAACTATACGAAATATACAGACACACGAAAACACACCCCAACGAAATTCTCAACACAACTCAATTTCAGAACACACACACTATTTGACTCTACACTATACCACAAGAACGCACCCTCACAGGAAACAGAACAAGAGGCGCCAAGACCAACAACAACCAATTCTGAAGATGACCCATAAATAGGTCGAAACATGTAAACAAGGTACGTTAGAATTTAACACAAGAAAGTCTTATCATACATATTCCGAAGTGATACAGTGTTAAAAGTTATGTAATCAAGATGTGTATTTTCAGGATTATTTTTTTTAATCTATATTTTTATTTTATTATTTTTGCCTGTAATAAATGTTAATGTCTAAAACATGGTCATTCATTACACTCGAAAGGTTCATAACGTGTTAATAAAGTATTAGCAAAAAAATGGCAACCCAGTAAAATCTGATATTTGGCACTTGTTACAGCTGCTTTCAGGCAGGTGGATAGGGCGAGGCCGTTAAGACTTGTCCGAAGTATATATCTGGAGAGGGTTAAGGCTATTTAGAGCCCTATCCCATAAAATTTCCGTGTTTCTGTACCTTAATCTATTTTTGGGTTTTCCAGTCTCGCCGCCTCCTACGTATTAATGAAGGGCAATCGCACGCAGTCGATCACATAAATAAACATATACACACAATGATGTTATTGACCAACTTGACCACGGACAGAAGCGAAGCGTCGCTCGCTGGTGGTTATGTCAAAAACAACTCCTGCTTGATTGCTATACAAAGCTAGTCGTTGGACCCCGTATGAAATCAAGGGGGATGCATTCCAAACAAAATTATAGTAGTTAGTGGTAATGCTTCACTTTCATTCACAATCATTATCCAACTTCCAGGTATTTTTGTTTACTTGGAGAAGTATATGTGTAGAAATTTCCGATATTCTCCGCTCATATTGTGCTTTAAATCATCCAGTTGTATGGGAATATGTCCTATAAATACGTATTGACTCATCTGCGGTGTGGGCAGTTGTAGGATCTTATTGGATCCTTGAAATAATCATTAATATTAAGTAAATTAACATATACAGACGTATCTACAGGGATAATCATTTTATTTTTACTAACATTTCTAATATTAACCTGGCTATACCTTTGGATCAACGAGTCAACCGGAAACACCGTTTCCTACCCCCTTCCACGGCTGGAGTTCGATGATACTGGCGTCATATACAAACAAATCACTTTAATAGGTATAGGAGGGAAGAAAAGTAGTTCATCCATTTACGTAAACTAGGAAATATCGCGATTTTGAGTTTGATAATTTTCGTTAGGTTTCTGTTTAATCAAAGTACAGTACAGTATTAACAATATTTTTTTTTTTTACTCACAAACTGAGCTTTCCATGCGGACGTATTCATTATGCAGTGTATATTATACTGTCTAGAGCACATTAGTGTACACTATAGAGAATGAAGAAAAATTGAAAAATAATCAATATGGATATTTAAACACATTTTTGAAAATGGTGGCCGTTCATTTCGATACAGACTTCAGTTCTAATGTGCATATTATCGCACTATAGACTATTGTACGTAATTTCAATCACCAGGTTCGTACTTCGTATCAGTAACTCATGTTGAAATAATTCTGTACCTACTCTATAAAAGAGACCTTACGTACTGTAAATTCAATCTTCACTTCTGCCCGATCCGAAAAGATAAAATTACTCAGACACGCTATCTACTGTCTGTCCAAGTGGTTACGTCGCAGCATCGTAGAAAGGGTGGAAATCACGTGACAGTTAATTACTTAACGAGGCCCTTTTATTTAAGTTATTTTAAACAATTGTATGGGTGTAATATTACGTAAACGTCCAATTCCTAACAGAAATTAATGTTCTCAGAAAAGAGCTAAGACAGCCCAGCCACTAGCATTTACAGAGAGGCGAATAGAAGCAGGTGGGAGAAACCGGGATGCGACGTAGGCAAATGGAAAATGATGCAATATTGAAAGCTCTTTCGTCACTGGAAAACGCGAACATATTTTTGGAACGCACTGTTTAGCCTACTATGACCGTAAGGCTACTATGACTGTATATGCGGTCTTGGATCTGTGTGGAGGACGGTTGAACTTCATTAGTGGAAGGGGTGGGAGTGAAGTACATTCAAAAACTCAGGTATAATAAAAATTGAAGTAAAAATAAAATGATTTCACTGTACAATTATATGAAATACGCAACATATAATTTTGTTTATGACTATTGCGTACTACACCCTCTTTTTCATCATCATCTTTGAAACAAAAAACTCACACGCCCATTACATCCTCATTCTTGTGCGTTCTCTTTTGAACAGTCGTTAGACCTTCGGAAGTAGTATCGGCTGGCTGATCAGTCGCTGCTTAGTACATCACATGAACACGGAAGACAAGAGGTACACTCTCGGTCCATAACGCAGATAAAGTCGAAACTCACTGTTGAGAAACGTGGTCATTTTCTGGTATATATTCACAATTTGATTCAATAGTGTTTCGTATACGTACGCGCTTCATCCCTGATCGTACATTTCTGGAAAATTATCCCGATTTAGTTCCGTACGTAGGCAATCTGTGTACAAAAGATGGTTTAGAGGCATTGATAATTTAACATTATGATGAGTTATAGTGAACTGCTTAATAAGTCCAACACGACACTTCCTGCATAACACTGAAAACTATTGTGTGTATACCGCACTAGAAATTTAATTGCAAGCTCCAACGTAAACATGGCTCGTGTTTTGTATGCACTCGCCGATACAGAACTGCTGGTGCATCGTGTTTGGAGTAACTACGAAAGGCATCTAGTCCACGTACAGGATATAACACAAACTGGGTATCCTGAATCGACGAGACATTCAGAACTTATCGTTATTACTAAATGTCAACAAGTGGACACGCAGTGTAAACGCCAATAACTAAAACTTCGTTTGTGTATTTGCATGTTAACGTAACAGTACAACTTTTATAGGTTTTACTGAAACGTTATGAAGCACTCAGAAATGGATAAAAAAAACGCTCATATACTTCTACTATAGAAATCATGAATCTTACTTGATAACGTAAGTGAAAAATGGATACCATTGACAGCCATTCCGGGCAAACTGGGAATTCCAATGAAAAAAAATATTTTTCATAAATAAGGTAGATGTCCCTGATATGGCCATGCTAAGGTTTGAGAATTTTTCTAGCCGCCATTTTGAAAAAAAAATGTAAATCACTTTTTGTTACTCGTTCTCAGTCTAATGGACTTTCTTAAAACAATTTCCTTTCCCCATAAAAATAGCTTTAATTGTCCAAAAAGTCCTAAATTCCAAAATTCTACCTAGTGGCCATATCAGGAACAAGTACACATGATATGGCCACCCTTGTTCCATGTTCTATAAATCGTGATTGTTTTCAGTTTGATAGCGTAGTTGTGCTAAAATTAAATAATTTTGGTGTAAAATGAATAAAAACGACACTTAATAATCTTTTTTATAATTCACAATTGTAGTAAAAACAGGTTTTTCCATAAAAAAAATTAAGTTGTTTTTCTTAAAATATAAAATGTTTGCGTAATCCCAGCTATAAGGCATGTAAATTTGTCACGTGAAAAAATAAAAGTGAAATGAAATTGATATGGCCATGGTGCATTTGATATGGCCATATCAGGAGCAGGTAAGCTTTCACGAAAATCGTTTGATAATGAAGAACTCGTAAAAGATACGCCATCAACTACAACACCAATCAACAGAACATTAAAAACTGAATGGAGTACGATGGTTTTCATGAAACAAGTCTTTGAAAAACATGCATAAAACAAAGGAGACTTACCAAAGAAAAATAAGAAGAGGTCACATGAAAACCGCAAAACAGGCAACTGACGCCATATTGCTCAACCTGACTGGATGGAAAACGATCAAGTGACATACCAGGATGCCCTTTCACTGGATGCTGCTGCAATTTAGCGGATTTTTTGGTTAACCAACTCAGAATAGGGGGGTGGCCATAACAGGAACATGGCCATAACAGGAGCACCCACCTTATTATCATTAGCGTAAGTGATAGATAAGGCTCTAAATTTAATTAATATTCCAGTGTTTCATTTTCAAAAGGAAAATATTTTACAAGTTTTATGGGCGCTGAATATAAGTGGTCTTGTATGATGTTGAGATTCCTCGTTGACTAAGAGCGGACATACAGACATCCATAATTGGATTCTGCCTCGAGCAGGTGCTCAAAGTGCTGTCCATGCATCTGAACGCAACGTTGTGCTCTTTTGTGTAGTGAGCTGCAAAGCCTGTTGGGCAGTCCTGGATCATTCCTTAATTGCTGTAAGGCATGTTCAATCCGAAACCGCAATTTCTGAAATGTGTTGATCTCAGAAATGTTAATCAGGCTTTTTACATGACTCCAAATACAGAAATGTATCGGATTTAAATCCTGTGATCTAAAACGGCCACAGTACAGGACATTCTTTGCATAAGGAAATATCGCATGAACTGTTAATTTGTGGGTTAGAGTTTATTGAGCTTGTTTGCTTGTCTAAGTTTGTACTTTTCACCTGTAAAATATTGACCACCAGTTTTCAAACACTCTGTATTACTGACTTCAGATTAAAGAAGTTTAAGTAATTATATTATATTTTATAATTCATAAGGGCTTCGGTTTTAACCTAATTCGAGAAATTCAATGTGAGCAAGACATATCACTTTAACACAACTTGAACTTTATTAACTGATCACACTGAACAACAAGAATTTTGCTCCGACTTAAAACAATGTGTACTCTATGGTTTGGTGTGCGCTGAATCCGAAAATGCATCTCTTTTCTTCGTATCACGGAAGGTTTTTAAGATATACTATGATTTCACTTTTCGATAAGAGCTCCCCAGGAAACATCTGGCGCGGGTTGGCGGTATAAACCAAAACAAAAGCTAATGTATTTTATGAGTTTATGACATATTTACGGTTTATTATGGTTGTCGGCATGTTATTTTGTATTTCTAATAAATAAACAGATATTGGTCCCTTCTATTAAGTAAATTTTATAAGAGTTCAAAGTGGGGTCTATGCAATGAACAAACAAGGGTGTGGTTTTCAGTATTTAGAGGAAAAGTTTACCAGTTTGAGTGAAGGAAAATTAAAAGAGGACATTTTCATCGGTCCACAAATTCACAAAGTTATGGCTGACCCTTTGTTTGAGGAAAAACTTTCCGTTACAGAAAGAATGGCATGGCGCGCTTTCAAAGACGTTTGCTCAATTTTCCTTGGAAATTCTAGGGCAGAGAACTACATAGAACTTGTTGTGGAAATCATGTTAAGTGCATATGACAAACTGGAGTGTAATATGTCCCTCAAAATACACTTTTTACATTCTTATTTTGTTTTCTTTCCTCCTAACTTTGGAGCGGTAAACAACGAGCATGGGGAAAGGTTTCATCAAGAAATATCTGAAATGGAAAGGCGATATAAAGGAAGATCATCATCCAGCATGCTTGCAGACTATTGTTGGTTCCTTGTAAAATACAGTCCGGGTCTAGTTATAAACAGAAGTATCCAGAAAATTATTTTAAATATAAGTTCAAATTCCGAGATTTTTGTCATTATATACATGAAATATTTATATTGTTGTGTTTTAAATTATGTTACATCATCTTTGTATGCAGTACACATTTTTCCAAGTATTATGAGGAATTTTGAATTCCTAGTGTGTAGAAATTTTATCAGTAGCAGCGAAAGGTTAAAAACAAATAAGTTTTTTTCATAAAAATGCAATTATATTTGAGGAGAAAAATTCGCTCCGGCGCCGGGGATCGAACCCGGGTCCTTGGTCCTACGTACTAAGCGCTCTGACCACTGAGCTACGCCGAATTCAATCCACAGCACCCGACCGAACCTTCCTCCTTCAATGTTTCCCTTTTGGCCTGACTCCAAGTTAGGCATATATGTTGACGTATATGTCCAATGTCAACTGCCATTATTAGGAGCGCACTCAGTTGAGTGATATGTTTGGCCGGGATTCCGCAGTTAAGTGCACAGTCATCTGTACAGAAATATGTACTGCTAGCTATGAGAATATTAAGGATATATACGTCAACACATATGCCTAACTTGGAGTCAGGTCAAAAGGGAAACATTGAAGGAGGAAGGTTCGGTCCGGTGCTGTGGATTGAATTCGGCGTAGCTCAGTGGTCAGAGCGCTTGGTGCGTAGAACCAAGGCCCCGGGTTCGTTCCCCGGCGCCGGAGCGAATTTTTCTCCTCAAATATTAATTGTCAATATTATAGTTATTATTCTGTAGGACAAATTAATAAAATATCCTTCATATGAAAAACTCAATTCATTTTCCCCGGAAAATGGTACGTGATTGTTGCAATTTGGATTTTAAATTCAGGTTTAGGGCACACATATTAGTAATGTTCGCCTATTTTTATTTCGGAGTAAGACAAAAAGTAAAAATGTGTTGTTCAGGGTTATTATAACGACGGCTGCTTTTACCAGACATCATTATAGAATCGGTGAAAATACGGGAGGAAACATTTTACAACCAATACAGTGATTATAGTCGGAAGTATGTTATATAAGAAATCGCTGAGAATTTCTCAAGTGCAGAGAAATCTCAAGATACGTAAGAGAGAAACCCACTTTATACACTACTTCTCAAGTGAACTTGTTCGAAGCATTTAGATTAATACAAAGGGAGCTCCCAGGACGTAGAGGACTCTCCCCGAAGAAGAGGCACTTGCAGCCGCTTTAATCCACGCAGCACAGTACAACGATGTTCTATTGCGTTTTATATACAGCGATTCAAACAACTTTATTGTGATGAAAGAAATTAGCTTTTCGATTTTGAAGAATAAACACGTTACTTTACCAAGAACCCGATGAATAAAATATGGTTCTGCGACAATATGGAAATTTTATTGGCGAATAACTATTCATTTTGAATATGTATGAGTTCTCCACAAAACCTCTTCCCGTCCCACACTACAAGCAATTCCATCCCAGCCAGATTGTCTTATGCGGAAGATTATGTACTATGTAGATAACTCAATAATATTAGTTCAAGCAATGTTTACAATTCATAATAATAGTAATAACTTCAAGCTTCATTGTTGAAATCACTATTTTCTTACTTCGATCCACATTTTAGGAGAAAAGGTTGAGAAGGAAAATTAATCTTATTCCTTGAGGCTGAATCCATTTAATTGACCCAGTTTAGATTTATATTTGACTCGTAACCAGTAGGGAATCCTTCGTTCCCAACTTTCAGTTGAAGACTTCGAAGAATTATCTACGTCTGAGGCAGTGGATGTCCTATACTTCACCAGCAATTAAGAAATCCAATCCAGACCCTTCTTGAATAAGCAGTCATTGCTCTTTCCTTTATTTATATTTTATATTAGATTTTATTTGAAGATAACACAATAAATGGCCAATTTTCTTCTCCTCTTTCAAATGTTTTGGTGCTTTCACTGCTTTTCGATCACCACTTCCTTACACTTGCTTACGAACGCAGAACTGCACGCAATGTATTCTTCACTTTACACAATTAGGAGCATTAAATCCAGACGTTTGAGATGGGTGGGGCATGTAGCGCGTATGGGCGAATCCAGAAATACATATAGAGTGTTAGTTGGGAGACCGGAGGGAAAAAGACCTTTGGGGAGGCCGAGACGTAGATGCGTGGATAATATAAAATGGATCTGAGAGAGATGTGTTATGACTGTAGAGACTGGATTAATCTTGCTCAGGACAGGGACCGATGGCGGGCTTATGTGAGGGCGGCAATGAACCTCCGGGTTCCTTAAAAGCAGTAAGTAAGTAAATAAGTAAGTAAGTCTGGACAGTTATGGCGATAAACACCGTTTTCAATCAGACTTTTTACTACTGAGTTCTTCCTTACAGTTATTTTTTTTTTCGGTCTTGTTACTTCACCTACTCTACTAAAAATATTTATCTCGGCAGTGTGAATTCGACTCTTCCCATTTTTTGAGTTGTTTCTGTCCTCAAATGGGCAGTCGATATGTTTTATATGCACACAGAAGCATGTTTTTATGTATTTTAAGGTTGACGTTCAAGATGTTTTTTAATCGTTTAGTCACTTTGTCAGTGATAACGATGAAATATATTAGCGTCTCAATATTCTACTTTTCAAATCTAACGAACCGTTTCCTCCACATAAATTTATTTTGAGTTTCTTTGATCCTAATGCAATTTTTTTTACATCAACTTGATGCTGCACAATAATATAATAGACTATTGTCGTTATTACTATAATTTTATCACAGTTTTCTTCGGACCTCAGTTCAAGATATTTAAGAGAGAGAACAGCCATTAAACAAAATATTGTTACTCAGACATAAAAAACACCCATAGAAAATAACTTCGTAATTAAAATATAAGATCTAATTTACCAGTTATTTGAAAATAATTAATACACGTATTATAAAATGCTTTGGTTAGAAGCCAGATTTTCAACACTCTCTTAAATTTATTAATGCTACAGGATGCTACACTCGAGGGAAGTAGATTCAAAGACTTAATTCCAACAACTCTATAGGCCTAACAATAAGGATTGCGACGTTTTCCATGATTTTCTTCACTTTGAAGCTTATAGTAAAAGAAGTAATTTTATTACAAATGACTTTCTACTTTCTTTTTTAAGCCTTTAAGTGTAATTTTTATGCAGGCTAGAGAAAATACTCGTAATTAGTTCTTTCCTTGGCATTACGCCACTGTTTAACTTTTCTTACATACCTAATATTTTAAGTAGTCTTATTTTGTAAATAAATCTCAATTTCATTCCTACATATTTACAAAAAGTTGAGTAGGGCCTAATTTCTTCTCTGGTGGTTGAAAAAGCCAATTTGTTTTAAGTAGGCCTACCTACGTTGTTAATCATAACAGAATTATTATTAAATGATAAGGTCGATATCACTGTCAAATATTGAAGACGCAAACTTACTACAATATGTTAAAATTAGGTTGATTACAATCTGTTATCTAGTAGATTTCTTCGTTTCTGTTCAAATAGCCTACTTCAAGGTTTTGTTGTTTATTAGTGTATTCTTTATTTACTTTATTGTCATTTTCAGACTTTATCAACATACTGAATATATTTCCGCTGTTCGATCTCTAATCATGTCACAGCCAGCCTCAATTCTCATTTCGCTTATACACCTTCCATCATCATACTTCTTGCGATAAAATTAAGTAGCGTTTATATCAACACAATTTTTCGTGAAAATGCCTAGGCACTTCATAATAATACTAAAGGTGAATTTCAAAAATCTATATTACATTTAAATAAAGCAGATAGAAAAAGGTAACAGCATGGAAATCTCCACAATAAAAACGTGACATTTCTTTGGAAACATCCATTAAGGATAAGAATAGTTGCCATCAATTATACATTTGGACAGGTCTCACATCGTAACTAGTAGGGCGTGACATTACGTACACGAGGATATTAATAACGAGCAAAACAATTCAGCCATTTTGTGATGGAAGACAAAAAGGAATTACAAAGAAGTTAAATTTAATAATTTTCTTGCAACGTCAGTGTTTTATACTTACTTACTTACTTACTTACTGGCTTTTAAGGAACCCGGAGGTTCATTGCCGCCCTCACATAAGCCCGCCATCGGTCCCTATCCTGAGCAAGATTAATCCATTCTCTATCATCATATCCCACCTCCCTCAAATCCATTTTAATATTATCTTCCCATCTACGTCTCGGTCTCCCTAAAGGTCTTTTTCCCTCCGGCCTCCCAACTAACACTCTATATGCATTTCTGGATTCGCCCATACGTGCTACATGCCCTGCCCATCTCAAACGTCTGGATTTAATGTTCCTAATTATGTAAGGTGAAGAATACAATGCGTGCAGTTCTGCGTTGTGTGACTTTCTCCATTCTCCTGTAACTTCATCCCTCTTAGCCCCAAATATTTTCCTAAGAATCTTATTCTCAAACACCCGTAGTCTCTGTTCCTCTCTCAAAGTGAGAGTCCAAGTTTCACAACCATACAGAAAAACCGGTAATATAACTGTTTTATAAATTCTAACTTTCAGATTTTTTGACAGCAGACTGGATGATAAAAGTTTCTCAACCGAATAATAGGTCAGTGTTTTATACGAGTTACAAATAAAAAGTCGATATCTCGTTATAAGCTTTATGCCTTTCGAAAAGAAAAAGACATTTTGTCACACAAGGATAATATTCTCAATTTTCCTCACATTCGTGAAATCATTTACTGTACACTGAAATAAGAACACAGATTTTCGTTTGCTGCATTGTAGCCTATACAAAAGCCACTTTTACGATACTAAATGTATAGTTGACTTAATTTATAGATTGTACAGTGTCAGCATATATGAGACATTTAGTTGCAAAATCAGATACATCACTATAACATAATTTTTATGTATGAAGGAAAAATGGTTGCAAGGAACCAAGGATTTTCAACCAATACTATTCTTACATCATACAAATCCATGTGATATATCTGGCTTTGGAGCATAATAGCTAGTGCTGTAGCAGTTGTAGAAACATATGAAGATATGGAAATAACATTAACTACAATTCCTTTTCAGAAAGGAAAGTCGCATTTGTTCGGATCAAATTTCTAAACATTCTAAAAACAAAAGTAAAATTCTTTCAATCATTTATTATCATAATACACTGCTCCCTTAAATTGACTGAGCATACTGGAAATTAAATCAATGGCTTTCCCAAAACACGCTATGAAATGTTTCATACAAAACAATTTTTATCTCGAAAAGGAATAAACAACAAACAAAATTGTATTACACCATTTCTTGTTTGAAATAACTCAAAGAAATGTAACCCTGTAATTAATAACATTACATACTATTCACCCTATATAATTACATTTATCATGCAAGCATATGTAAACACAAGATTGTGAAAAATATAAGTATAGCTCGCGCAAGGAACGATTACCGAAAAGCAATGGCGGCGTTGCTGTCTGTTTTGACGTATATATGTTGGCACTCCGAGGTGGTCGAGAAGGCGGACCGGTGGAAGTACTGCCTCTTCCAAGAAGATTAAAAAATGAGGACATCGCTGTGGAAATAAAGAACGTAGCAAAAGAAAAATTCGAAGCTAATTAAACGCACAACATATGTTTACGAATGAAATAATAACACCGTGCGATACAAGACACGTATTCACATGCAATGGAACAAACTGAAGTCGTAATGTAACTATCACAACGCAAAACTGATTCTATAGATATCATTTCTCTTCCGACTGTATTCTTGAATATCATTCAAGCTATCTCGTGACCTTTCCAGTCACCCGCCCTTCCTTATGGCATTGTTTCATTCGCATTACTTCCGTCGGTACTCCCGGCTTGCGAGACCTTTTTGAGTAGCGTATGTCACATTAGGCTATGTGTTATCTTTCTCACGTACGAATTCGTACATTTTTTAGCGCTCAAGATCATTTTGCGTTCCAGATTATTTTGCGTTCTATTATCTAATGTTCCACATTATTTTGAGTTCCATTTTTAGCGTTCCAGATACTTTGTGTTCCATTCTTTAGCGTTCCAGTTTATTTTGCCTTCCATTTTTTAGAGTTCCACATTATTTTTCGTCCGTTTTTGGCTTTTTAGTAAAAAGGTCATGGACACTAAAACTAAACAAAATCCGTGCAGTCGTACAGGAGAAATCTCTAACACACATACTCATAACGGAAACCACTTTTCTGGATGCTAGGATTGCGGAAAAAGTCTATTTACGAGAAAATATTGGAATGTCTTCTTTTCAGAATGAGAATAACTCCTCCCCATATTTGGTGTAATGAGAAAATTAAACTAAAAGAAATACAATCCAAGCTATATAACGTAAGTTCTTCTAAAAGCAGAATAGGGGCAACGAATCATGGATAATTATAAACATTTAACTAACATATATTAACTTAATTATAAATTATACGATAAATCGGAGAATTGGAAGTGAACAATCAACATCCTGAATTGTCAGAAAAGATACAAGAAAGATTCCGGACATCCAAAGAAAAGATGAAGATTCTTCAACACGCATAATTCTTCATATTGTGAC
The DNA here is from genome assembly GCF_040183065.1 of Periplaneta americana. Lineage (NCBI taxonomy): Eukaryota > Metazoa > Arthropoda > Insecta > Blattodea > Blattidae > Periplaneta > Periplaneta americana. Next base: position 153,643,921 of record NC_091127.1, on the reverse strand, counting down.
GGCAGGCCGAATAATCTGGGCGCTTCGGGGAACTTCGTGCGCGTCCGGCAGAGCAGAGGGGAGGGCGAGGAGGCGACACGCTGTTCCGCGGCAGAGAGGGGGAAGTAATACGCCTGCAACGGAGGGAAGAATTCCAGACAATTCGAGAGGCGCCATCTTCTAGGCATCTGTAGATTGATCGCGAAATCGTACTCTCTGGAAACTATGGTTTGGTTATAAAGAGGAGACGCAAGTGAGCTGCAGCAGTTAGTTGCAGTTGCAGTCGTTGCCAGTTTTGGTCAGCAGTCAGTCAGTGTAGCAGTGAAGCCAGCTTCGAGACCGGAGTTCGACTTCTGTGAGTGTGTCCGCAGCTGTGTGAGTGCAGTGGACCGCAGTTGGGGGACCTGATTTCGAAGTTCAGTGGACTGTCTCTGAAGGACTGGGGTTCGAGATACTGTGAACTTGAGTGACTGAGCTAGAAGAACTAGCCAAGGCAAACGAACTGTGAACTGAGAACTGACAGTTCTGTTTTGTAAATAGTGCTTTGTGAACATTAGTTAAGATTAGCAGTACATTGTTGTTCTCAATAATCCAAGTGAATTGTCATTGTCGTCTGTGGAGTGCAGTAACGAATACTGTGTTGCTGTGTGGAGTGGAAATTCCACTGTTGACGGGAGTGCTTAAATTAAATTGTAGAAAGTGATTATTGTTGTTTTGAATAAAAGTTACATTCTTGTTTTGTATAAAAGTTACAATATTTATTATTTATGTGATGATTCCTTCGTACATTTTATTTTAAATATAAATTTGACACTACAAAGAAGAACTGATGAAATAATAACTGCGAAAAATTTGAATCAGAATAGTATACACATACGTTATCGCATAGTTTTTCACTCTTTCTATAGGCCTAACTGTCTTAATACTAAATGAAGTCACGAGATAAAAAGGTTCCTGGCTCAGTTCCAATATGACGTACGAGTTAGCTTTCAAGTCAGATTCCAGGTGAACAACGCAAGAAAGAGAGGTTGCCACTACATCAGGATTCCCATCACGCGCAGCTGCAATAAAACCCCGAGACGCTATCTTTAACATGATCAGCGTAACAGTATCGGGAATCGAACTTAGGTTCTGGACGGCAATTCCGTTTGATGATTTCATGCACATCGAACCTTTCTAGGAAGGGAAAAAAGAAATAGCTCTAAAAATTGGGCTGTTAAAGGGATATGGAAGAAAGTACATTGTGCGCCTACATATAATGCTCAGAAATAGTGTTGGAATTATTGGCACCGTGAATTACAGACTGGGCGCGTGGGAGGAGTCGGCTCTGGTGTAACGGGGCTCGGTCATGCACAGCTGGCACGCAACACCCCCACAGTTCTCTCAGTAATTGGATCATTTGTGTACGTTTTTGGACAAATTTTGACGAAATACCAGTGAATTTTGCCAACAGCTATATCAATACTCTGACCATAAGAATACTAACAACCTAGAACACATTTTCAACGAAAATGTAGTGTTGAAAGAAATTTACCCTATTCCATCCTATCACAAGAAAAATACAAATAATAAGTAAATATGAAGAAGTCGCCTCGGTAGTCCAGTTACCATAACTGTAGAACCGGGTTCGGAAGATGACGATGATGAAGTCGCATTTGTTATGAGTAAGGAGCGGATTTCTATGTAATTAAATATTTTTCTTGCATGTGATAAAACAAAATTAACAAAGTTAAAAATCCCGAATGTCAAGTTTCAAGTTTAAACCCCGAATTTTATTTCACATAAAAAAACATATTTTCACAAAAAAAAAATTGGAAATACATATTTTCAGGAAATCTATTATAAATACATAAATCTTGGAGGTTTTTCACTTAAATAATTTTTTACAAGAACTTTTAAATATTTTAAAACTAAACCAATTATATTACTCAGAAGTACGTTATCTTTTTTAAGAATTCTTGGTTACTTCGTGCTTCTAAGCGCTGTGTGGTGTATCCGAGATCCATTTTTGTAATAGTATCGCCTCAAGTTCTGAGGACTGCCAGGCGGCATATCAGTGTTATTATATGAGAATAAATTAACATGGACAAGAAGGAGAGATCTTGCAACACATTATTAGGAATGTTTATTGTTGCTGAAGATGATTTCATTCTGCGCTTGTTTGTGAAACAACGGATAAGAGCTCGGGTATAAACATTATTTAATTTAAACAAATCTCTCGCCTCTCGCTCATGCCTATACCTTGTTGTGATTCCACGTTATCGGGCCATAAGGATAAGCTTTGTAGTGAAGATGTGGCGGCGTCGCTATAGGAAGCTTTTCTCCGACATTGTCAGTCAGTAGCTGGAAACATTATTTACGTTAAGACATGTGTATATTAGCCTCTTAAGATGACTATAATCAAATCGAGTTTAAGATCGCGTCTCGAACAATATGTAGATGAATTTAAAAACATGTTTACTACCGACAGAAAAGTGTTATTTTGCCAACCATGTGGTAAATCAGTAAGTGTAGATCGGCGCTCTCAGGTAAGCCAACAAAATTTTGTCTAGAAACAAGCACATTGCCGCAGCTTCACGTGTGCATTCACGGCAAAACAGTGGATATAAAAAATGTGTAAAGTTGCTGAAGTATTGGAGGGTGTGCCTGAAGGTGAAATTGACGGTGTAGGTATTTGTGACATTCCTCTCTTTAAATATGCACGTCTGACGTCCTGTGATGTGGAAAGATCGTTTTCACAGTACAAGTCGTCGTTCAGAGATAATGGGCATGCATTTGTGATGGAGAATTTGGAAATGACCTTTGTTGTTCACTGCAATTCTCGAACAACTACTAGCAACTGATGCTCAAGTGTGATTGGTGAGTACCTAGTAACATTTTTTTTTTTCAAGCTAAGTAAGGTATTTTTGTCAGATTAAAAAAAAAATATTTTTTCTATTTTTAGCAAATATTTTCGTACTTTTTAGCACATAAAAAATAAATATATTTAAAATTTTTAGCGCATAAAAATCCGCTCCTCTAGTCATGAGTAAGCTTGTAATGATGAGGACCGTTTATAAATGTTGACTGCATCATGGTACATAGACCAGGGGCGTGAGCTAGTACGAGGACACTGACCTGGTTCTGCGATCGATTACGCGAATAACAAAGTGCACATAAACAAATCTGGACAGCTCTAAAAGTAAATATAAGCTACATAGTTTTACAAAGATATATTTTTACGTACCTTTCGTTATGTGCAGAAAAATTATCATAGAATTATTCGTGGGTTTGAGTTTCTCCTTTCTTTTCCTTTTTTTTTTTTTTTTTTTGTGTTACAATTTCTCTCAGCGTATTCCGAATCTCACCGGACCGGTGGACAACAATGACGTCACGCTGCAGCGAAATAGGAACAAAACTGCTGGAAGGATCGATGGCTGTCATGGCGACTGTATAAGTTGTTGTCTGTGCTACGCTAGCAAAATTTTGCGAAATTTCCGTACTGCTATCTCGTCCAAAGAAAACAATTTATTTCTTGAACCGGTAGTAATAACTGGTCCGTTGACATGTTCGCTCATAAGCCATTAACATTTTATTTTTACGTTGTGCTCATTACAAACAATACAGCAGAACACACCGCCATGACACAACAGTGCACGATGTCATTCGTCTGCTAATTCCTGCCCAACACAAGAACCAATATAATTCATTGATGGCTGCTGATGGAGACTGCCACCACCTTTTCAAGCTGATGAAACCGGTGCGACACCGGTGGAGCATCGGTGACGTCATCGCTGAAATTCGTAACACCGTGATGCCATCAGATTGCTCAGCGCTGAGATTCGGAATACGCTCTCTATATATAATATCGCTTGTCACCTGGTATGTTTGTATTACATAATTTACATATAATGTTTCCGTAATTCACTTCAAAAACTCACCAAATTCCGCTGCAAAATATGCGCCTGAGAATCTTTAACCTTCGGCATTATTATTCAGCAGGTAGGTTACACTGTTTACGCATGCTAGAGTACTGACTGTTGGACGGATAGTAAACTTGAAACCACCGCAACGCACTCTATCGGTTTTTGCGTGATTTAGTTATTTTTTCTTAATGATTGTTTAATTTATTATTTGTTCGCAGTAATAAGTTTTGTAAATTTATGGGAATTTGATTTGGTAATTTTGATTTATTATTGGTAAAATTTGTGCCAGCATCTCCAACATTACAAGCCTAGTTATGAGCAAAGCCAAGATTACTGACGGTTTTTCTCAAGGTTATCCCATTTCCCTCCATCATACCACAGTCACTCTTCATTTAAAAATTCACTATCATTATTTTAAAAACATTAACCAAAAACGATACCGCATGATATACGAGTAGTACTGTGATTGGTGTATAGATGGCGTCAGCCAGGTTTCAGGAAGAGATGGAGAGCAATGCAATGGAACTCCATCGGAACCGTAAACACGTACAAGCTGAATGGGCGGATGTCACCACACAGCTGAGTTATGATATCTATAAGAGCGCGATCGTTCGGACACCAACTAACATTCCTACGATAGGAAATATAAAGCACAAAACCCCACTAACATACTACAGTGCAAGGCTTCAGGCGCTCAAGAAAAAAAGAAACTGAAAGATGTTTTTAAAGTTTTTAACGTTTTAGAGATTTAATATCTTCGACATTTTGAAAAACCTCAAACATCCTTTTCTCTGGTAATTCAGTGAAAAGTGCGCGGGATTACAAAACTGGGAATTCGGATTCGATCTACAGCTGTTGATACTCTTGAAAACAATTTTCTTTGTGTAGGCTGCATTTACAAATGTTTGATACAACTTACTTCTGGTATGTAAGACGGAATTAAATTCCCAGAGTTGACGCTGTGGTGCGACGTAAATAAAACTTAAATTACACGCCTCGGATTGTGCTGCAGGCACAGATACAGGGAGATCGGAATGCGCTGCGCACAGTAAGAGCTTTTTTACCCGCTATAAGAAAACAGAATGCAATTTATGCAAATCAAGCTTTCAGGTATAACACCCTGTAAAACTGTAATTATTCAGAAAGCAGTTTACACAATGTATAACGATGTTAGCAATCATAAATATTCTATTATTAATTCCCATGAAGAAATCGAATTCTCGTATTGACAGCATAAGTCGAAAAATTTTATTTCATCCAGTGTTGCAAAAGCGTCTTATTCGGATTTGTTGTTTCCATAAAAATCGCAAGTTCGAATTTTTCAAAAACATTAAAATAACCATTTTATTTATAAAACGGAAACGCTAAGAGTAGATTAAAATTTAATGTACTGATTTGTTAAAATTAAGTGATTTTTCGTCTTGCATTACATTTCCTGCGATATCGTTATTAGATGCATGTACTGGAGTCATTTCTCCTGATTTATTACGTAATACATGGAATTAACAACACATTTTTAAGTTCAGAATACTAGCCTATTGAATAAACTACAGACGTGGACAAATTATTAGATTAAATTAATTATAATTATGTGCAACAAAGCTGTATTTAACAGCAGAGATAATGAACAGAAATGTATTTTGCACAGATATAATGAACAGAAAATTGAGTCTGGAGGTTACTAATATTTTGTGAACATTCCCTTATTCTTTATTAACACGTTGATTTTGTCAGGGATGCTGGAAACCAAAGTTTGACACTTTCTTTGAATATCGGCATTATTTAGCCAGATATCAGACAGTGCTTAAATGAGTCCATGTTTTGTTGTAAGCCTCTTTTTGCTCACTTTCTTCTTCAGTATACATCACAGATTTTCAATTTCGTTCATGTCCGGTCTTCTTGCAGGCCATGGGAGAATATCTTCTGCAGTATATAATTAAAACACCAGTAGTACCAACAAAGCCAAAAAAATATACTTAACCATTGGAAAAATATACCAGAAGATGTAAACAATCATATTTACAACAATAGAGAGACTGTGAATTATACTGATAGTTGATATGACGTATTATATTATGTTTCCAAGAAAAGCGTTTTAGTCTAATAATTTGTCCACGTCTGTATACGTCTGAATAGTTTCTTCTCTAATTGTAATATTTTTCACTCTTAAATCTAAAGAAAAAAGGTATTTTTTTTACTTCAAACTTCAAATTAGTGAAACTCTGAAAATATTGAGAATAGCACAAATATTTATATGACAGTTTTCGCTCAGAATGTCTTAAAAAATAAGCTCCGTAAGTGCGGTAACTCCCCGTGAATCACCCTGTATAATGTTTTATGCTCTGAACCTCAGATTTAAAAATTTGTAGTGAAGGTCTCGTTCCAGAAAACGCTTCAATTATTCAATACCTACTTTTATAAAAACAGTATACGTAAATCGTGGCTCAAATAAGTAATTATGTTATACTCACTGCTGAAGCCCCTTTAAATCCATCAAATTGAGGTGCTTACCTGTAAAGAAAACAAATAATTGTTAAAATCATTTCATAAATACAACAGGAAACATATAATCATTTTCTGAGCAAAAATGATAAAACGTATAATTTAAACTTAATGGGGTTGTGGAGTTCCAACAATAGCTTGTAAAATTCTTTTATTAATAAGGTGGCAAGGAAGAATAATGCTAACTACTCATAGTTATCAAAAAACTCGACTGATGGCACACTTTTCTAGTCGGAACAGCAAAAAATCGTTCTTTAGGCATCCATTCTTCAGTTAGCAGGTGCATGTGTTCTATGCAGTATCGTTGTTGGAACTCTTCTTCTAAATTTTCAAAGGCAAGTAAAGTTATATTGTGACCATAAAATTAGACCGTAGTATAATATTACTTACATTGATTCAAAGTCAATTTTATGCACTTTCTTAACATATTCAATCGGAATATGTATTATATGACTTTCTTGTGTTAAATTCTAACGTACCTGGTTTACATGGTTCGATCTTTTATGGGTCATCTTCAGAACTGGTCGTTGTTGGTCTTGGCGCCTCTTGTTTTGTTTCCTGTGAGGGTATGTTCGTGTGGTGTAATGTAGAGTCAAAGAGTGTGTGTGTTCTGAAATTGAGTTGTGTGTTGAGAATTTCATTGGGGTGTGTTTTTGTGTGTCTGTATATTTCATATTGTTCTAGTGTGTTTAGTTTTTGGCTTTTTGGTTGGATGTGTAGTATTTCCATGTCTGCGTTGATGTCTCTGTAGGTGTGGTTAGCATTTGTGATGTGTTCTGCATATGTGGAGGTGTTTTGTAATTCTTTTATGGCTGTGATGTGTACTTTGTAACTTGTTTGAAATGATCTGCCTGTCTGTCCTATCACATCACAGCCATAACAAAATTACAAAACACCTCCACATATGCAGAACACATCACAAATGCTAACCACATCTACAGAGACATCAACACAGATATGGAAATACTACACATCCAACCAAAAAGCAGAAACTAAACACACTAGAACAATATTAAATATACAGACACACAAAAATACACCCCAATGAAATTCTCAACACACAACTCAATTTCAGAACACACACATCCTTTGAGTCTACATTACACCACACGAATACACCCTCACAGGAAACAAAACAAGAGGCGCCAAGACCAACAAAGACCCATAAAAGGTCGAAACATGTAAACCAGGTACGATAGAATTTAACACAAAAAAGTCATAAAATACATATTCCGAAGTAATACAGTGTTAAAAGTTGTGTAATCAAGATATACTGTATTTCATTCGATTTGGATAACGTTTTGAAAGAAATTATACTGTAATCTGACCCAAGATTTAAACAAATCATCACAGGTAATAATACCATGTTTTGGCTGGGTTAGTTTCATAAATTTATGTAGTCCAATTTTCTGTTTCTTTATGTTATCGAGTGGTGAGAAAAATCGTATTTTTTCATCATACGTGCCAAACGTTTATGAGAAGAATCTACGTACAGCGTGGCCCGAAGAGATGCTTGCAGCTGCAGTGAAAGGGAAAATTTGTGTGTCCAAAGTGTGCCTAAGTAAACAGAAGTTTTAGTTTAAACATCAGTGTCCTTTTTCCATCTAAAACAAAATGTTCGATTTCTTTGAATTCTGAAGTGTTCCTAATTTGTGACCGGCACTACTTCAATTTCCAATGACAATTCGTCTGAAGATTGCAGAAAGCCACTAGAAATGATAAATCCCTGTATTTAAATAAAACTTACTCTGTAAAGCTGGTTCATGTTACTTTTTGTTATATTTATGTGTATGACGTAATTACCCATATAGTGCTGGCGTTAATACCCACAAGCATGGGTAATAACGCCACGTTGCAGTTTAAGACAATATATTCCTTAATTTCTTTCATCCTTGAATTTCTGACAAATCAGGATTTTGTACGTTTGATAAACATTTTTGGCTTTAGAATTGAGAGTTTATATATGAACAAAATAGCATGACTTATCCTTGAAAAATACCCAAACGTTAACATGGCGTTATTCCTCCAAGATACCTTATAGAGTATATTCTTCTTTCTATTCCTCGTCACAGAACTTCCCTGCACCCACCCTCCCACAACGTAGCATTGCCTCGCCTCTGGAATTCGTTACCTAGTGATGTCAGGAATTGCCGGACACTGTCACAATTTAAAATTAAACTAGAAAAGTACATTTTATCCTACGATATCCTTTACTGAAAAGTTGCTAGATTTAAGCTGACAATGTTTTTATTTCGGAATATAGAGTATATGCTTTCACGTGTTAATTAACTAGGTTAACTTGATGACTAGTTTCGGCCTGTGGGCCATCATCAGAAAGTTGTGTAATCAAGATGTATAATGTTTTTATCTTTAGCATTTTAATAATAATTTCCTTATGTTAGAGTAAATATTTCTCTTGTCTTTGTGCCAAGATACTATAACAGTCTACTGTTACTTCGATTAATTACACTGTTATTCTGTATCTATATCGTATCTGTTATATTTTCATTGTATCATTCCTAAATATTTTATATTAATTTTGTATTATTTGAATTTGTACTTGTATGAGCAGTTACTTTTTTATATCATTTTCATTTTGTCGCACATTATTATAATAGATTAATTTTGATGATGATGATGATGATGATTACGATGATGATGATTATGTACACTTTTCCTGGTAATTAGGGTAAAGGTTGATAATATTGTGATACAAATAATATTATGATAGTTCTTTTTGAGAATTTTTTACAATTTAACTGAGCGAGAGAAAAACCGGTTTTGTGCGGAAACTTGTCCACGAACATTCCCTTAATACGTTGACGCAAAAAACCAATCTTCCTCTCGCTCAGTAAAATTGTAAAACATTCTCAAAAAAAACTATCATAATATTATTAGTATCACAATATTACCAATCTTTACCGTATGAAGAGTTTGCGGGAAAAACGATGAATGTCACAGTTTTGTTAAGGTTGATGTCATTATCTAATTCAATGGATCACTACGAAATTTAATGTTGTTCTTATGAAAAATGGTAAAAAGGAGAATTATCACCAAGAATACAGTAATCCTTTTCTTTATTTTCTATAGAAACAGCACTACATCTTGCAGTTATAGACTCAATTAGATCATTAGCTAATCCTTAACCCTTTCTAACCCAAATTAAATTTACAAGCAATCCATGTTGAAACAAATAGCTGTATTAGGACCAATTAAGTGACCAAGTTACGGGAGTGGCAACATTTGAAAGGAAACTATATTGATGAAAATGTATTGAAATATAAGTTATCCAGCAAAATTTACCTTCATATGTAACACACAAGTATATAAATGCTATAAAGTTAATTATTGCCATATGGTATCTATAGGTAAGAAAGGGTTAACAGAAATGTGACATTCATAGTTTTGCCCGCGAACTCTTCAATATTACATTTGTTGTTATGGAAGAGAACGCCTGATAGCCTTAACTAAACCAGAGTGAATGAATGAATGAATGAATGAATGAATGAATGAATGAATGAATGAATGAATGAATGAATGAATGAATGAATGAATGAATGAATGAATGAATGAATGAATGGATGGATGGATGGATGGATGGATGGATGGATGAATTGATGAATGAAAAGCATCTGACCAAATTTAATAGTGTAGTAGTTTCACTCTGGTGCTGACCATTTGAAGCAAGACGCATAAAAAACAAAAACAAAATGGTTTTTCTTACAATGCCTCTACTATCCACTCATAAAAATAAATCTTATTTATAGGAATATAAAAGTTACTCGATTTTATGAAATAAATCGAAAGTGTGCCATAAAATTAGAGACAATAAATGTAAAATACCGAGTTTTATCTTTAAACGATCATAAAAATGTCAATAAGACATCACGCTACCTTTATTTATATGCAAAATGTGAATCACCCATCATTGAATAAACGATAAAGAATTGAATTTTTCAACGCGTATTTTATAACTTAGCTAAAATAAAATACTGTATGCCTTCTAGCTGCAAGTTTGTATTAAAATACGAGTCCATGAAACAAAACATACGATGCAAACCACATACAGCAACAGTATTATATTTCTAAAAAGTGTCATACTCCCAAACAAGCGTGGTGTACAACTTATCACCCATACAAATGTTCTAGCATTACTTTCTTCCTTCCTAGATAAAAGGATTGATCCATCAACATAGTCCAGTAATATATTTTCTCTCAGACTACCTCACTATCTCCACCGAGTTGCCTTATGTGAGCCCAATGATGAAAAATGCCGTGTTCTTAGCGGAGACGGAACTCTGCAGACGAGGCAATTTAGTTGACTCGTCGTACCTCGGACATACTAAGACTAAAAATGTTTGTCTGTGAACTTAAGATAAAACACTACAGACACGGACTGCGTCCTGACATCTCATACATTTCTGAGATCGCACTACTTGTTTGTGGTTAGGCTTCAGAACCACGCCTACTTAATAATCAAGGTGTAGAATATTAAGTTACATCTGCATATTAAAATTCTTAACGTAGGGTCGTATTCAGAGTCTGCAGTGGCTATTATTCAATCGTATATATTTACTACATTTATTCGGATTATCGTGACAGCAGCTAACGTCTTACGACTTACACTCACGAACAATTCCAAGTCTTGGTGTAAAGGTACGGTTTGTTTACGGCGATCATCGTCGGACGCACATCGCCGGGGATTATAAACGCTGGCGATGATCGCCGAGAAGTGGTTTCTTTATTGACGCACATCGCTGTAGATTCTTATTTGTTTATTCCTGCATCTACTACATATGGTTATGTAAATTAATGTAGGCCACGGACATAACCTAAAAATTATATGAATAAATCTCAGATAATGAAGTTGTTATTTATTCTAGAAGAGGGAGATGATATCAAAATCTTGCATGCGTATTATAAAAGGAACAAGCTACAGACTAATGAAATATTCAGGAATAGGTTTACAGAATTCTGTTTTAACACATTGATAATGAGACATCTTTATAAAAACGCTACAAAATTTAAGGAATATTTCAGATTCTCACCTGACCAGTTTCATTATGATTTGAGTTTAATTGAAAATGACAATGTTAAAATTACCTACAAATTTTGTCAAGACCCCCGTAACTCCAGTTGAAAGATTGGCAGTAACTCAGGTTATGAACTTATTATTATTATTATTATTATTATTATTATTATGATACTGTATTACATTACATGGTGTATTCCAAACAATAATTAAAAAAATTGGCTAAACTAGCGCTGAGGTAGTTCCCTTCGTAATCCGCTTATACACTTTACATGTACGAACATGTGATAGGTTAGGTTTGGTTCGTTTGAGCTTTTATTATGCCTTGTATATACGATCAACTACATCTCTACAAAAAAAAAACGCTATATTTCAGAATACCGCGTAAGTACTTAGGTAGGCCTAGTCACAGAAAACTTACAGAAGAGAGAATTTCCCCCTTACCCAACACTGAACGAAATTCTCTGGGGCTCGGGCGTGATAAAAATGTAATATGTAATGTAAGGGTTTATTGTTTAATTTGTTTATTAATTCACATGCTCATATTAAAAAGAGCATTATGTTGTGACACATATTCAATAATAATTTCGTCTTCAGACCGCGAAAAATTACAAAACGTCTTGATTTGTTTTGCAGCCAAAACGTACAGACGTGGTTAACGTGTACAGATTAGATATTCGATATTACAACATGGCCTTGTCTAAATATCGATTATTGGATACGAATGCGGCGATGTGCGTCCTGAATTTGCTTCAGAAGCAACCTCCAGCGATCTGTGTCGCGTCCAACGAACTGCGCTGGCGATCTTCGCTGTAAAGAAACCGTGCCCACTCATTTCAACTGCTAGCAACTCGGCGACAATCGCTGGCGATGTGCGCCCGGCGATGATCGCCGTAAACAAACCGTAGCTTAAAAGCTGATGCAACGCCAGGTCGATTAAACCAAATTAGATTTATAATTAATGGAGCTCCGACTCAACTTAAGGGGATACTCTATTAAAAATGACAGCTTTTTCCTAATCATTTTAACCATATTTTGAGAGAATTTGTACTATATAGGGTAGAGTAGCATAAAACGCACCGCTTCCTAAATGGCACCACTGCTAGTTTAAAACAAATTACTATAGTAGTGTGGCATCTAGTGATATTGTTACAATCTACCGTATGAACTTCCACCATGTCACTTGATTTCTGCCACTTCTTTGTGTCAGCAGCGTGGTGATAGTGTATCTAATACAGGGACATCACTTTATTTTTACCAACATTTTTAACATTAACCTGGCTATACTCGGAAACACTGTTGCCCCCTTCCATTATAGGAGTTTGATGTTACTAGTGCAATGTATAAACAAATCATTTTACTAGGTATAGGAGGAGAGAAAAGTAGTGTATCCATTTATGTTGTAGGGAAATACGATATTACGATTTTCAGTTTGATCATCACTTTTACGGAATTTATCAAAATACAGTAGAGTAGTAACATTTTTTTTCAAAAACTCAACTTTTCAGGCGGCTATGTTCGTTATGTAATGTCTACTTTATTTAGCATATTAATTATTGATATTATCATACAATATAGAGAGTGCATTTAAATTGAGGGGGTCATAAGTAAAGGGCTGTAAGTGCACTTAAGTTACTTTTGAGAAAATGGGGTTTAAATATTTAAGCTTTCGTAAAATCGGTGAAATTTTTTATTTAAATTTTAATGTGTGATGCGATTAAAATATCCCTTTGCTACTAAAATTTTAGATACTTTTGCTTACACTGGATGCACTTAACTCATGTTATTACAAATGTCACTAGCATTCCTTTGCTTCTAGCCACCTCAATTCAAAAAACGCTAATCTGAATTTTTAAACAAGTTGCTGAAAATGGTTGCCGTTCATTACAATGCAGGCTTCAATTCAGTACGCATATTATTAAAAACATTTTGAAGCATATTCTCTGAAATTAAATTGATCGTTTCTTGAATATAATTTTTAGTACGATATTATTAATATAGGTTCTTTCTTCTATAGAAAACGCAATCATTTTTATGAAACACACTATACACTGCAGTGTTTACATCACTGCTTGAAGACATCGAATGCAACAGCGGCCGTAAGTTTGTGTGTCTGACGGGAGGAAGGGCATTAGTGAAGGGGTGAGAGTGAAGTACATTCAGAAATGCAGGTACAATAAAAATGCAAGTAAAAATAAAATGATGTCCCTGTATAATCGTTCAGGTTGATGTATACTTAGCTAACATTTTGTAACTAAATAACGGATTTCTTTGCAAAGGAATCCATAACCTTAAGATGTTATTGGCTTAAAGAAATATTAAAGAACATTTAACTTAGTAGCATTTTCGAACATGTGCAGATTATAAACTAGAATGAAGGAAATAATAACTTATGACGTAGTTTCTTAATTCGCACCACTTTGTAGATGCCTAATTCGCACCGGTGCGATATGACAACTGTAGAAATTCTAACCGTACAAAAGAAGACCCCAAAATTTTAACTGAACGAGGAATGGATCAGGTGGACGCAATATCAAGTGGTGAAAAGGGCGTTAATACAACAAATGTGTGTTGTACAAGCGCACCAGGTATTTTGTGCTAGCTATGATAATTTTTAATTGTCAAACAGTGCATCCTTCATTATCAGATGGTGCTCCTCCAGGATCGTTAGTTGTTTGCTCTGAGTCAGGTCACATCAACAGTGAACTATTTGTCGAATAGTCAAACATTTTATTTGCCACTCAAACCTGCCATAGAAAAAAGTGCTGCTTCTGTATACCCACCTACACGACCCATTCCAAAAATTTAGAAGCTAGATTAACTCGGGAAAATGATGTGCTCCTGTTTCAGCTTCCTCGTCATAATACTCATAGGCCCAGCTTTTAGATGTTCCTATCTTCAAACCATTTCAGTCAGCTATATCATGAGGCAGTTCTTAGGTGGCTTCGAGATAATCGTGGAGAAAAGGTGACACAATGTACAGTCTGGACTGCCTGGTGAAGCACACGGCAAATGTGTAACAATAAAAACGCATTCAGATAGTTTAAATGTTAGGTAATTTATGCTCTATTTTTTCAATTTCATTTGAAGATGCGTTACTCTCTTCCATTAATTTCAATAAACTTGTAATTAGCATTTATTACATTATTCAGTTTCCTAAATGGCACCGCTGACAAGTGTTTCGAAAATGTCATTCTAATTAAAACATATTAAACCAAATTCAAGGATACTCTTTTACATGAAAGGTAAATGTTCTGGGAATGTATATCTGTAAAGGAATGGAGAAAATAAAAACTGTATTGTTCAATAAAAATGATAAATTCTAAAGTGGTGCGATATAGGCAACCTTACTCTAAAGGCCTAACAAAATCCAAATTTTGAATTCCCAAATGTTTTTGGCTTTTGAATTTTGTGATAAAGGATGGATAGAACAGAGAAAAATTCTCTCCGGCATTATCACCTTCATCTCATTCAGACGCTAAATAAAGCGTCGTAAAATAACCTGTTATCATCATCATTGTATTAGGCCGAGTAATCTGTTGTAACTGCAATCCGTCTTTATGAGAAGGCTCCACTAAAATCATGCAAATTTTCCAAAATATTTTTATAGACTATTTCACGTGTTTAGAATATCTATTTTCATACCCCAAATGTATTTAGTTCAATTCCGATTTAAAATATTTTAAAATGTTTTTTTTTAATTAAGGCTGTAAGGGGGTGTGACATTTAAAGAGCTGTCAAAATTATTTTTTCACCAAAGAATTATTTTTACAAATTAGGAGTCTAGTAACTTTTTGTTCTAAAGTTGGCTCCAGATGAATACAGCGGAAGAGAATTTCAATAGGTATGTTACATAAACATTCATTTTACATTCAAATCCCATTTATTTTGTAAGAAATGCTACTACTTTGTTTTATTAATTTGTTTTCTTGAATTATACAAAAAAAAAAAAATAACATTTTCAAAATTTCAAAAAAATTTTTGAAAGTGAATAAATGAGATAATTCATAAAATGAATGCATAGAAATGTCTTTCTATCTCTTGTGAATGTAACCGAAAAAGGAAACTTAAAAACTGAGATCTTCTACTAAAAACTTGGGTTTGAAAATATTTCTATAAAAAATCAAAACATCAAAATAAAAAAAAAACATTTCGGAGTTCAAAATCAGGATTTTGTTAGTCATTTACATAATAAACACGCTCTCAAAATTTGGTTGAATAGATGACCAGGGAATAACTTGTCATTTTTAGTAAGAGTTTCTCCTTAAAGCGGTAATTTATTTTAGAACTCCGTTCATTTATCCTAATGAGTTCTTTCCAGTTCTATATTTTTGTATAATTTTGAAATTTTATAAAAAAAATTAGCATTTTCGTCAGTAAATTGATTCTCTTTCTTTTATATCTTTTTATCTGCTTTACTCTCTTTCCCCACTTTAACATTTATAACTGATTGCCCGTAATTACGAAGAACGGCGATGAAAATTAATTAGCGCATAAATCTCTATAGAAGATTTATACAATTATAGTATGATGACATGCAAATGTTATTTTTTCAAATACGTTACAATAACTGCTGAATGTGATATTCTGGCATTCGAAATAGTCTCTGATTTATCATTCTCTAAATCTTTACAATTGAACTGAATGACTGCAAAATGCAATTACAAAATCCTAATTTTACTACATTTTGAATTTTACAAATTCGTAATCGATGCGATAAATTATAACGTCCGAACAAAGTAGGCTTGTGAAGTGGAAATATTCTTTTTTAAACCATTTACGGGATTTAAAATCGAGTTTAACGGTTTCATTAAATGCATGTATAGCGCAAACATATTTACACAATGCACATCGTCACATGAATAGACGCAGACTTCGCGTTACATTGCGAGCTGAACGAATATCCAATAAAATCAGCATTGGAAGTAACAGTCAGTACAATACATAATATTCATGAAAGTTGTAGAGATATGAGGCGAGATATAAAACAACATTTCTTCCATGAATTTTAAAACTGTCTTCGCAACACGGATTTCTTTAGTCGTCGTCGTCGTGGGTAGCTAAACAACATAAATAAAATAAGGCCACAGAACTGTTTCATATCCATATCACTTCTCCAATATCTGTCAATGTCTCTTAGATCTTCTGGTCTGAAATTCCATACTTCATTTAGGCATATTCAGTATTCATACTACAGATACAGGCGTTCTCCTTAACTTATTAATTCTACAATGCCAGTGGTATTCATCTCCTTTGATAAGTCTGTGTGACAAAGCTTGGTTTCTCCTATAAATTTTATAAATCACGTCTATTTGCAACTTGTTTTAAGGAATTGTATCGTTCAGAGCAGTGTTTCTCAAACTTTTTTGAAGTGGGGACCACTTTTTGAAGTCAGAACAGTTCCGCGGACCACCTTACTCTTGTTCCCTTCGAAAGCAAATTTATAATTTATGTAGCATATTTTAATACCAGTATACTTACATTTTAATGTAGAAATAATTAATTAAAATTGATTTAATTAAATTAATTTTATATTAGTATTAACTAATTAAGTTAATGTTTATAGAAGAAAATTTCTTATATCGTCATTTGTAAAAACAGAAATAAAAAAAAAAATAATGCAGAAACATGCCCGATTTTCAACAAATAAAGATGCAATTTTGCATATTCTATTATTGGTGTACGACGTACAGCATGTGACCATTTGAATGTGCAGACTGGGTGTCAGCAAAACTATTAAGAAAGTCATAAATACATGAAAAAGTTCGGTACTTTGGTCCTGTTATGAATTTGGGTGGTCCCTATCTGGGTAACAGGCACGGCGCCAGATGTGCACAGAATAGATGGAGAGAAACACCACGTTCATAGTGCTTTAAATCCCTCTTTTGTTGCTGAGAGTAGAGTGGGAAGGCGATAAGTTAAATAAATTTCATAAAATTTCAGTACTAGGAGAAAAAGTGAAAGGAGATAGCCATGTGTCATTTACATACTCTGAGATTTTCAGCTATAGTGTGATACGTAATTCGATTGAATTTTATTTTTTATTCTGTCTTTTTTGAAGACACCACAAGGGCAGACATCGAGGACCACAGGTGGTCCGGGGGACCATAGTTTGAGAAACTCTGGTTCAGAGTATCAATGAGCTCAACTCAGATTATCGATTTTCCTAGGGACACTAGGGTTTGATCTCTGTTTTGTTTAGTCAACTGTCACAAAAAAGTGATATCTACATGATACCACTTATAAGGCAACTAGGTCTGGAGATAATGGGGTAGGATGGCCAGTTCCTTTCCCCCTCTACTGCATACATCACCGATTAGCTGTATATTGCAATAATCAGACTTCAGATGAATACAAACAATTGTTCTTCCTCTGACACATATCGTCAAGTGAGATATACTGCCTGATAATATAAGTACAAATCAGCCAGAACCTCAGTCATAGGGATTCGATCCCCCGTGAACTATATTTTATTTCTGGTAGAAAACTATTACAGAACATGTTTTCTCTGGTTGCTTCCAATTTCTACTATATTAATCCAATTTGGCTGCAACAACCATTTTATTGTATCACAACGAGTTTTCACTCACACTGATAAAATTGGCAACTTATACAAATTATGCATAATCAATCACAAACACAAATAATTGTAAAAAAAAAATGTAAGTGAAAGCCCGTAGCACATAATTTAAATGTTTTTACTTTGTACCTTTTAATTTTAATTTTTAACATTTCTTTTTATTGGTATTTGATATTCACTATGCTCATGCACATTGAAAATGAGGTTAACATATTATAGGGTAATGTAAGAATGTAGGGATGATGTAGGGCGATGTAAATGTTAATACAAGCAAACATATACTATAAAGGAACTACTCAATGAATATTTCTATGATAAGTCATAGACTGAAAATAATAAAACCATTTAATTGAATTTACTACGACTTATCTGAAAAAATCCTCAAAATGAATTGTAAAATAATCTCAAATACTTATATAATACTTACATTTATTTTTCTTATATTACGAAAAATGTTATGATGAAAATTGTACAAATATGTTTATATTGAAATCACATTCCTTTGTGTTTCAGTTGAAATATAAGTTAGAATCATTAAGAAATAAAACATACGTTAAAGCAAAGTTTCTAATAGTCGACACTTTTTATTTATTGTTTCAAGGGACCGTTCTAATAAATGGTTGTGTAATTTCAAACATAGAAATATTCAAAGAATTGTAGGCTTAATATCCTCAATTTCTCTCTCAAAGCCCGAATTTTCGCTAGATTAGGAACCTTAAAACTATATTTAATTACAAAACAGAATATTAATTTAATGGCTGCCAACAAAGAATGCCGACACACAATCCACTAGCTACTATGGAATGGAATGGAAGGGGACACTACGACCTAACACTACGACTTTTGCGATCTATTGCGCTAAGCCTCAAGCGCATTCCCAAACCCACACCGGCTGACTACACTAAGGTTCGCTGCGTACCCAGGAGTCGAGCAAGCCACTCCACTTGTTCCAAGGCCAGCCCCTTCCATGCGTAGTTAGCTGGCGTGGCGTTCGGGGAATTCTATAGAACAGTGATGTCGAAACGCCTGAATTACGTGCTCATACTACAAGCAATACAAATCCAACAAGGTTCACTTATCAGCGAGATAAAAGTACAATCATCGCTCTTAAGGAAATATTGTACGGGTTCTTGGGAGCGTGCAGTTCAGGCGATTTGACATCCCTGCTACTAGAATGATCACAAAATGGAGAAATTTTGACGGAATGACGTCAATGCCTAACTAATATGGGGAAAAAACCAGGGAACTCCGAGGCAAAACCGCAACTACACTGTTTTCGCTGTAAGAAAAATCCTAATGTAAACACAAGCACGTTGCTGTCATACCCGTGATTGGCTCACAGTCGAAACACTCACATGACGCAGGAAAATATAGTTCATATTTGGAAATCATAATCTTGTATTATTTGAAAATAAAAAAAATTAATTCTAATTTTTAAATACGATGAAACATATAAGTTCACTCATATGTAAAACGCTATGTAAAATAAAAGCTACTTTTATATTTTGTTATGTACTATAAACGCGGATGAATACAAACATTAATACCGAGGTAGTCTGTTCTTGTAACAAGCTGGCGTCACTTGAGCTCGTAGTTGTTCACGTAAGCACGTGGTACTAAAGTATGGCTTCTGCATCCTCGATGTGTGTTTGATGATCATAAGAGTGGAAACCTCTCAAAAGCGGAGAAAAACAAACAGTCTTAAATGTATATAATAAGTTAAGTGAGTTTTAATTACAGTAATTATAAAGTAAATGTTTCCTAAGCAAACGAATGCATGGTAGTGAGATTAGGTCTACTTGACGAGTAACGGGAAATGTTTAACATGAAACAGAATGTACAACAGTGGGCGGGAACATGTACTGAGGATCTATGGCGCCAAACAGCGGCCAATGAAACCTCACTTCAGTCACGTGCTATTGTTTACATTAGGATTTTTCGGACAGCGAAAAGATTATAGGACCTTCTCCGGCACAAACGTCACTATGGATTTTAATTAAAAATCCCGGACCTGACCGGGGCCTCGAACCTGGACCGCCTGCATGACAGGCTGCAGGTCTGCTCACTCAGTCACCGCAGGAGATCCAATGGCACCATACTCATGTCTCCCTATTTAACTTTCTTCTAATACTGTGTGTGCATCAAGCTTATAATTGACAAACATGTATTTCAAGATTCAAGACGGAAATACATATTCGTATTGTGAACAGTTTATCATTTCCCAATGATACTTCTATGCATTGTGTACATGGAATGAACATCCTGTGGTCATTAACTCAATAATTAACCTAAATTGTGAGACATTGTATTTAGAGCTCCTACAAAGCCATCTAGATATGAACAAGCTTTGGTAAACATAGCTATGCCAATTTCGTTGCAAATGAAACAGGGCCCAACTCTTCTTGTGCGTCGTTAGTGTAGCCTACTAAATTAATTTGCATTTATGGCTCTGTTAACTGTTTCAACCTCATTCAATACATATACACATTTATATTCGTTTAAGTTCCGAACAACTAAAATCCATGTCAAGTGGATAAATGACTGTGAAAATGCGTACTGCACGCTATGTCTCTGTATAACAAATGTGTCAATTCGTGACGTGTTCTCCCGATATTTTGTAGTTCCCTCCTCAGACAAGTTCACAATACGCACTATGAAATTCAACGCGGAATGAGTGTTAATCGATAAAGCTGGTAGTGAACAGATTCATTTTTCAATTAAGTGAATATACTTTTTACAAGTAGATTCACCTCATGTGTATCAATACTACTAACTTTTTTTGTAAGTTTATTTATACACGTTTCAGCATCTGTGGTCATATCGCGTGTGTAGGATCTTTGAATATTTCATTAGGCCGTTGTTACTATTTCTATTCTCGTGTGTTATAGATAGCTTGTGTTCATATAACTACTTTTAGATTTTAATTAATGTTTATGTTATTGCTGATAGAGGCGATGATGATTAATTATCCATCCAGCATTTGCCTTTGTGACTGAGGAAAACCACGAAAAATCCCAGACAGATTGGCCGGTCACGGAGTTTGAACCCGAGACCTCCCGAATGCGACTGACAGTTTTGTTTACATCTCTTGTTAGTGAATTTTGCATTATATCCCGTTTTTTGTAGTTTTCAGCGAGCTTTCATACTATTGTCATTAAGACGCGATGATGCATCTACCAGAAATTACATCAATTTAAAAGAGGAGAGGTGTGTTCAATGGCTATACAAATAATCGAATGCATAACATTATACTTATGATGTGGTTGGAGATGAAGTTATGGTTCTCAAAATTACTTCCCTTCCTACTCGGAAGTGAATCCTTGACAACGATGTCAGTGATGAGTTCTTTCACTCGGATATAACGTACTAACGGATACGCAGCGACAGTCTGTCACTGGAGGCAGCAAAAACGCTGAAACTACAAATAAGTTAACAAAGTAAAACAAAGGTATCAATTAATTAATTAAAGGTATTCATTAATAAATTTAACATTTATTCATCCACCTATCCATCCATCCATCGATCTGTTTATTTATTAATCACTTATTTCATTTATTAATCAATCGATTCATTCATTGATTAATCTATTCACTCACTAATTCATGCAATCATTAATCCATTTATTTATTATTTAATTAATTAATCCATCCATTAAGCCATTAATTCATTAATCCATTCAATTCATTAATCCATTCATTCATTGATTAATTCATTAATTCGTTCATTAATCCATTCATTCATCTATTCAATCATTCACTAATCCATTCAATCATTAATCCATTTATTTATTATTTAATTAATTAATCAATCCATCCATTAAGCCATTAATTCATTAATCCATTCATCAATTCATTAATCCATTAATTAATTCATTAATCCATTCATTCATCTATTCAATCATTCACTAATCCATTCAATCATTAATCCATTCATTTATTATTTAATTACTTAATCCATCCATTAAGCCATTAAGTCATTCATCCATTCATCAATTCATTAATCCATTAATCCATCATACTTACTTACTTACAAATGGCTTTTAAGGAACCCGAAGGTTCATTGCCGCCCTCACATAAGCCCGCCATCGGTCCCTATCCTGTGCAAGATTAAGCCAGTCTCTATCATCATACCCTACCTCCCTCAAATCCATTTTAATATTATCCTCCCATCTACGTCTCGGCCTCCCTCCAGTAATCCTTCATTCATAGATTAATTCATTAATTCGTTCATTAATCCATTCATTCATCTATTCAATCATTCACTAATCCATTCAATTCATTAATCCATTCATTCATTGATTAATTCATTAATTCGTTCATTAATCCATTCATTCGTCTATTCAATCATTCACTAATCCATTCAATCATTAATCCATTTATTTATTATTTAATTAATTAATCCATCCATTAAGCCATTAATTAATTAATCCATTCATCAATTCATTAATCCATTAATTAATTAATTAATTAATTCATTAATCCATTCATTCATCTATTCAATCATTCACTAATCCATTCAATCATTAATCCATTCATTTATTATTTAATTACTTAATCCATCCATTAAGCCATTAAGTCATTCATCCATTCATCAATTCATTAATCCATTAATCCATCATACTTACTTACTTACAAATGGCTTTTAAGGAACCCGAAGGTTCATTGCCGCCCTCACATAAGCCCGCCATCGGTCCCTATCCTGTGCAAGATTAAGCCAGTCTCTATCATCATACCCCACCTCCCTCAAATCCATTTTAATATTATCCTCCCATCTACGTCTCGGCCTCCCTCCATTAATCCATCATTCATTGATTAATTAATTAATTCGTTCATTAATCCATTCATTCATCTATTCAATCATTCACTAATCCATTCAATCATTAATCCATTTATTTTTTATTTATTCATTAATCCATTCATTAATTGATTAATCAATTCATTAATTCTTTAATCCACTCATTAATTAATCCATTTATTTATTTATCGACTCATTCTATCACTCACTCGCTCATTTATTTGTTTATTTGTTCTCATGTTGTTAAAGCCTTCAAGACTTTTGAAGGTATTATATTAACAAAGAATCAATAAAGCATTATTCGATATTCGAATCCATGAAACTATCACGTAGCGTTAACTTTGTTTTGCTGTAGTAGTCGTATAATTCCACTTAAAAGGAAATTGATCATGTAGTTAATCGATTTTTTTAAGTTGGTTATTTAACGACGCTGTATCAACTATGAGGTTATTTAGTGTCGATGAGATTGGTGATAGCGAGATGATATTCGGCGAGATGAGGCCGAGGATTCGCCATAGATTACGTGGCATTCACCTTACGGTTGGGGAAAACCTCAGAAAAAACCCAGCCAGACAATCAGCCCAAGCGGGGATCGAACCCTCGCCCGCGCGAAACTTCAGACCAGTAGGTAAGCGCCTTAACCGACTGAGCCACGCCGGTGGCTTAGTTAATCAATTAAGAATATATCTGCAGACAAACATTTTAATATCATCATAGATTAAATAACGTTGGATCAAGATAGATTCGCCATTTATTATAGGTAATTCTATGTGATCATGTTTAGTGAACAGCGTCTGGATCAACTCAAGGCGAGGGGGATGGAAGTTTAAGTGGAAAATAGTTATTTATGCTACAATTTTGGAAATGTTCTCTTCTTGGCACGTTTCACAAACACAAAAAAGCCAAAAAGATAACTTTACGAATGTGTGGCACACAATGTTTTTTTCTAAGATAGCATAAATTTACATTAAATAAATATTTCAAGTTGGCGAGGTTATAAGATCACGATGTCATGGCCGTCTAAACCGGCCATTATCAACAAAGCGGCTAGGAAAAGTTAAGAAATAAGTAACCGTAGAATCATGGCCTTTAGACAGATTAAAAATGAAGTTACTTGAAACAATGGAAGCATTGAGTAGGTAACTTCAGAATAATATGGGCTAAAATGCAAATATGAATGTTAAAAAATTGTTACTTATATTAGATTAGATTAGATTTATTTATTTAACCTGGTAGAGATAAGGCCGTCAGGCCTTCTCTGCCCCTCTACCAGGGGATTACAACTATAACATGAACAATAAGATTACAATTAATATTAAATTTACAATTACAATTACAATAAAAATTAAAGTACGACAAGAATACCTGATTAATGAAAGCTAGACATTTTATCATAGAAGTTAAGAACAAAGAATATTTTTGTATTTACTAAATTACAAATTAAACCTACAATAACAAAATTCTATAGTGATGAAATTACCGGATATTGAGATATTTTGTGGTAGATTAAAAGAACTATTTACAAGAAACCATGTCTGAACGAGTCTCAATTACTGACCAAGTGCCTAGTAAGTTTGCGTTTGAATTCAATTTTATTTCGACAGTCCCTGATGCTAGCAGGTAACGAATTCCAGAGTCTTGGCAGGGCTATTGTGAAAGAGGATGAGTATGAGGAGGTGCGATGGGATGGTATTGTTAGTATTGTTTCATGGCGAGAGCGTGTGTTCAGATTGTGGTGGGAAGAAAGGTAAGTGAAGCGAGACGACAGGTACGAAGGAATAGAAGAGTTCAAGATTTCGAAGAGAAAGAGAAGTGAATGTAAATTTCTTTTCTTATCTAGTTTAAGCCAACCTATTGCTTCCAGGGATGGGGTAATATGATCATATTTACGAACATTGCTTACGAAACGTACACACAAATTATGAGCACGTTGAAGTTTCATTTTGTTGTCGCTGGAAAGGTCAGTCAGTAAAATGTCAGCATAGTCAAAATGGGGAAATACAAGGGTCTGCACAAGGGACTTTTTTAAGCAAGAGGGAAGATGAACATTTATCCTTTTTAGCACATGAATAATAGAATATACTTTTCTGCAGGTTTCTGTGATTTGCATGTCCCAGTTGAGATTATTATCCATGTGAATGCCAAGATTTTTTACCGAAGAACTGAAAGGGATATGCACTGTACTTACTTTAACGGGGGAAATGTCGAGGTGCTTTACAGCGTCGGTTTGCCGTTTGTGTCCTAATATGATTGCTTGTGTCTTTCCAGGATTGATATTAAGATGGAATTTCTTTGTCCATGTCACAATCGAGTTTATATGTGTTACGTATAATATTTACGTCATGAAAAATCGAGGTAATGGATTAATTTCTTACTTAATGGAGTTCAAGCAGTGAATATTGCATTTCCTTTAGCTGTGCGTAAAGCGATTACTTACTTTTTTCCCACTTGTGTTTTAAAGGATCACATTACGCACTGATAGCTATGGGTAAGATGCAAGTTTATGTATATAAAAAAAAAATTCTTTATGTATTTTCCTTTGCTTGGCGAAATATAGCCGTTGTTGCCATATACACAAAGTATATGTAAAAGATTAATGTTCTTCATAAATAAAGAAACAAATAAGAGAAAGTTTGTCTGTATACACCGTCATTATTCGGTTCTTAATTCTAGGTAAAAAAAATGTCACATCAATAACAGTTGTGGAGGTCTGTGGCAAGAAGAGCTTAAAATAAGTTAATACAAAATTCCATTACATCACAGTATTCTTTAAGTAACAACACTCGCAGACATACATATACGAGTGTGTAACTAAAATGACTTTCCGTATGCAGAAATCACTAAATAATAGCCAATGTTGTGACCAGCAAACCAGTGTTTATAAACATTTTAAAGATTTTTAACGCATAAATTCTCGGAACAATCTAAAAAGTATTGTAAGAAAGTTCGTCTTAATAGAACCAAAAAGCTATAATGGTATGTATTTCTGCACATTTAAGTTTCACCGTATTATATGCATAGAAATCTATACGTTCAAGAAAGACTCCGGGAATCCGGGATATCAGAACAAAAACTAAGGCACTTGATGTGTTTTTCGGAGAGAACATTAATCTTTCAGCGCATTTCCATACCGTGTTTATTCCAAGGAATCCCTACTGGAGCACGTGAAAGAATGCTAGACACAATATACCATCTTTCATATGAATGAGGGAGTGGTTCGACACCACGCAAGTCTGCATGTTTTGTAACCCGATCTTTCTACAAGAATAAAGGTCACCATAAGGAGTAACTCATACGATATTCATAACCTCCACCACGAGTTTCGATTGAAGGGAAAAGTTAGATTTTTAAGACTCCTGGAATTTTTGGGGATGATATTGTTGGACCGATTTTCATGGAAGGAAACCAATTTACAATAATTTAATACACGAACACAACTATTACAAGAAATGTTCAATGGTATTTGTAACTTCAGCTCTAATCAACGTTAACAACAATCGAGGTTGCCAGGCAACGATATAAAACAAAAGATGTGAAATAAATGAATAAAGTGTATAAACAACAAAGGCTCTATCATATTTAAGGGGAGAGGTTGGTATTTTTTTTAATTTGTTTCCTATTTAGTGTAAAATATTAATTTTTTGTATGTACAGAGCTCATAGCTGTGGCAACTCAACCAAATAAAAATAAAAATAAAATATTTTCGGGCTTAAATTTGATAAAAAATATACCCAATGCAGGATTGTACCAAAACTTATACATCTAAACCGTTTTTAAACATGGATTCAAACAGTTTTTTTTGCAATGTATTTGCAAAAGCATGTTCTACAAACTATCTGTAACAGAATTCTGATATTAGTCCCTACGTTTGTAAAATAAATAATTAAAATTTAATAACAAATTTTTTATTTTCTTTCTTGCAAACAATCGGACGTATTTTTAAAATGAAATCAATTAACAAAATTCTGTTACAGAAAACGTTTCCTAATAGTCTAAAGAATGTGTGTTCTAAATTTCATGCATGTATCTTTAATAATTCAGAAATTATATCCATTTTTGTCTGGCAATTTAGCAAAAAAAATGAAGTTACTGGAAACCGATAAAAGCGGGCGTGTCATTTAAAAATCTATAGCGCAGGAAGTTTAAAAATGAAGTCTCACCATCCGATAAGGGCACAAATACCCACAAAATGTTATGCAATGCATTCCACACATATCAAAGGGTATTTTAAAGAAAAGAAAAAATTTGAAAATTTAATTTACCGGAAACAACAATAAAGGTGGGCGAGTGATTTAAAAAATCCATAATGCAGGAAGTTTAAAAATGGCGACTCAACATCCGATAAGGGCACAAATACCCACAAAATGTTATGCTATGCATTCCACACATATCACAGAATATTTTAAAGAATTTTTTTTTTTTTAATTTACTCATTTTTCACTATAAAATACCATCCTCTCCCCTTAAGTATAAAAATAAAAGGGTGTCATTTGAAATTTCTAAAGAGGGGTGGCTGAGGGTGGGGTGTGAAATATAAAATTCAATTAAACCCGGTTTCAGACTTCCCCCTCAATACGTAAATTGACTTGTTTTTGTTTAAATTGAATGCAATTTAAATAATTAGTTATTTAGACTGGGAAGTTTTGAGATAAAAATCCTCTATGTTACGAAAACAAAAGGCAAACCGTTTTAGTTCATGTATTTGCGACTAGATTTACATTTCCGATATTGTAACAAAGAGAGCAGAGCAAGTTTAGCCTGACTTAGATTGGGGGCATGGAAGGGTAATAAAATTGTCAATGAAGAAGGAGAGCGCCTTTGTCCGATTTGGAGAGAAAAGGACTCCTATAAACATATTTTGTGCGAGATCGTGCGTATTTGCTTGCTTTCCGCACAAAACCAATACGCAGTAAGTGTGAAATACCACATTCAGTATTCCCAACGTAACACACATAACAATTTCCCTATTTTTACCGCTTAAGCGTCATATTCATTTTACTGCTTTAGGCTTTTAACATATTATTTTTAAAGACGTTTAATATAGTAATAATTATAAATTGTAAACTTACCACTGCAATTTCACCTAAATTGCACTGTTAATTATTGTTTTTAATTATTTGCAAAAATTAAGTAAACTCTACAACACCACAAAAGTTATTGCATTTGTAATGCAAGTAACATTAAGGAAGCCGTGAAAAAATCAATAGGATTCCAGACTCATCATGGCGGCTACTTTGAACGAAGGAGATGTGGATCTTGAAGTTGAAGAGGCTTGGGCTCTGCTTCTCTGATTCCCGACAAATCCAGAGCAAGGTATGAAAATAAATCATTACATAACCTTACCGTTTGTTTTAAGTTCGCATTTATAGACTAGGGAAAAAAAAAAGACAGACGTATATCACGGCCTGCTGGAGTATAGTAAACACAGAAAACATTTTATAGGAACAATGTTGAAGATAGATATATTTGTTTTCCAAAGTTGCCGTCATTGAACAGAAACCAAGATGGAGATTTCATTGCAACTAATTAGAAATTCCTCTTTCAGGTATGTAATAAACGATCTTCGCACAAAATAATGTACGATACACGAGCGGTATGTTTGTTTTCATGTTCTCGGAAATTAAAAAAGCTCAACTAAGTTTCGCTTTATCAATCTTTTCCTCGAACATGAAAACGTCAACATACCGCTCTTGTAACGCATATTACTATTATTACAGTGTGTCGAATTGGAACATGTACGGAGAAATTATCTACCACCCTCGATGCTAAGTCAGAATAGGAGTTTGCTTGCAAGCCTTGACCTCATGGGGAATAGAGAATACGAACAAAAGATTGGCTTGTTCCTCTTGAAGGCGAGAAAGATTAGAACTTCAGCTGTTGAAGTTTGTGACAGGAACTGAGGAAGGGATAATATGTCTATACACTTTTATGTCTGTTTTAGGTTAGGATATATTATATGTTTTGTGTGCCATTTTTATTTTAATATGTATGTTCTTTTAGAGAGTAGTGGATATAATCATAGGTGGAGGGGGGGGGGTGAAACCTACAAAGTAGAACTTGTTTTGGGTACAAAGCACGTACGGTCAGAAGACCCGTGCATTAGATTTTAGAGAAAACTATGATTATATAAAAATCTGTATGTATAATATTACTCAATAAATCCATCTACATTTCCGATATAAATGAGAACTGAAATTAATGAGCGAGTGCGATTTATTATATTCGTTATAAATCAGTAAAATCTTTATTTGTATCGTCTGTCTATACAAAGGAATCGATTTCATAATGAAACGGGTAAAACGTATGAAAATAATAAAACGGAAATCATAGAAGCGCTGCACAATAAGAAATGTCTATCATGTAAAAAAAAACACTTTCTTTAAACCATAATATACTCTTTATTTAAAGGAGCAACCTACAATAATAATGTGGATAATACAAAAAAGACATTGCAGCAGCTCTCGGAGACGACGGAAACAAGTTTGTATATACAAAGAAATGTTTGGCATTTGCAATATCATAAATACTGTGGGTCACACAAAAAGAAGTTTTAGAGCAATCTTCTCGCTCTGTACAAAACGAGAAAGCTCCGTGGGAGGTAAGACTTAAGAATAAGAAGGGAATATGTACAAATACATAAAATCACAGAATTTATCTGAATGCTGAGAGACTTCGCAAACCAAAAGAAGGCAGCACATATTTCAAAACAGATTTGATGCAAAAATGAAAATGTAACGCAAAATTTGTTACAGTTCCCATTTTGATAATAGAATTTGATTTAAAAATATTATATCCACCTCAATAGAAGATCAATTGAAAGAAAATGTTCAATTATTTATGGTTCTGAAATATATTCATTTTTCTTAGAGTTTTACCTACAATTCTATAAGACAACATAATCCGGACACCTGTGGTTAGCATAACACTGGGTCTTGACACAGAACAGTACAGCACACTCAAGACCATACATGGGCACAATTTTCGGTTACGTGAGGCACTCGATTTGAAATAGTTTGTTTACTAGGAGAGGAGACTGCAGAGTAGGATGGGAAATATAAACTGCTGTGACCTGCGTCACCTTATCGTAATCGCTAAGGCAGTCAGTGGCGAATTATTAGGAAAGCGCTTGGTTAACGTGAGACTCTCGAAAACTTCTATTCAATTTGACAAATTAATTCGGCAGCTTTAATCATAAACCTCTTTACTGTTTCTCCATAGCTGAATTGATTTGAATCATAGGCGAGAAATTGCGTAACTAGCCAATAATATTCCATCACGTTGTCTACGTTTATTTTCTTGAATATTCTGGCGTTTATCAAGATTACTTAATAGATTTGCACGTTCTCGACCTAAAATAATTTCAGAAAATCATATTTCGTTTTCTACGCACATTTGATATTTTTATACATTTCTTTTGGAAATAATACGTACAAACAATATTTAATTCCTCGTACCTTTTAATGCAGCGATTTTAAGGTATAATGTCGTATTTAGTATACTATGCAAATGTTAAGATCATAAATTTTCTTCGGAATAGTACGAAAAATAACATTTAATTTGTCTTACCTTCTAATTCAGCATGTTCTTTATGACATAAGGGGTAATGCCGTTGTATATTAAATTTATTAATGCCTAATAGGATTTTCGAGCATAACATACACAGTATGTTCTCCCCTTGTAAACAGCAAAAATACTCTTTCTCCCATTTCTCATGAAATAATCGTTTTCTAACGCGTACATACTGCTTTGATAATGCCATTATGCCACCACTGATATTGCTTATGAAACTGATATAGAACCTGCCCACGCCTAGGAGCTGCGTGAGGGAGGAACGGGGACTGTGAAGATGATGTCACTCAGAGCGATAAGCACTGTGAAGGTCTGTGAGGCACAAATTCTCAAGTGAGGCACGATGCCCATCTGTGCTCAAAACGAACAAATATTTACGTCAAAGAAACAATTCCAATACAAAACCCTCACTTCGACGCATCGATAAAACTGGACTCGTCCAGTTACTGTGAGTAACAATTAGCATGCCTACTGTGAAACGAGCGGGTCCGGGTTCAAATCTGGTTGGGTTAAGTTACTTGGTTGAAGTCTGTCAACCCAATATGAGCAAGTGCTGGGCAACTTTCGGCGCTGGACCCCGAACTCATTTCGCTGACATTATCACCTTCATTTCATTCAGACGTTGGATAACCACAGCAGTTGATAAAGCGTAGTAAAATAGCCAATTAAAATGGGCTCTGCGTAAACCACAGTAAGAATTAATATCAACGCTGTAAATAAATCATCAAATAGAAACTTCAAAAACGTAATTCGATTTGATTATCCGTGTCTACTGTCATTTACAGAGAATGAGTAAGCTGGAATAAAATGACAAGAAAGTGGTGCACCTCTAGAGTGGTCATATTTTCACTTTCAAAGTACAAGTATTAAGTTACCTGTGATGATCAGGAAAATTGTATGCCTGGCATTGCACAGAATTCCGAGCTGCAATGCTGGAAAGAACGCTAAAGCGTCCCCATATGACTTTAGAAACCGTGACTACTGCTGAGACAATCTTCTCCGCGACATAAACAGAAACAAGATTACTTTGTCTCGAATGAAAGAAGAGGAAGAAATTGTATCTCGCCACATGCGCTCGTTGTCTATTTGAAGATCAATCTTCCTTCTTCATTGAAGAA